>NC_091191.1:6045763-6345763 GCF_040958095.1 Procambarus clarkii
GCTCCTGAGTATTATACCATCGCCCGGGTTTAAATCCGTCGAGACAGAAAGAAGGGGTCGTTTCCCCCCCCCCCCCACTTTATGCCTCTGTTCACCTGGCAGTAAAGAGCTACCTGGGAATTAGAGAGGTGCTACGGGCTACATCCACGGGGCGGGTGGTGGTGGTAGTGATGGTGGTGGTAATACAATCAGTTAAAACACAACTATTATCACCATCCATTATATTGATGGTGGTGTATATAGTGACAGGTGCAGGGGCCGCGCGGCCTTCTTGAGGTTATCTTGAGACGATTTCGGGGCTTTTTAGTGTCCCCGCGGCCCGGTCCTCGACCAGGCCTCCACCCCCAGGAAGCAGCCCGTGACAGCTGACTAACACCCATGTACCTATTTTACTGCTAGGTAACAGGGGCATAGGGTGAAAGAAACTCTGCCTTGACCAGTGTGGACCAAGTATTACTCTACAAGTCTCAGCCTCCACTATATATATATTTTCCTTTTCGCTCGGCAACATAAAATGCAACAAAATGCACTTTCTGACTTGCAATTCTCACACTCCCCCCCCCCCACCCCCCCGCCTCCGATCCTCTTCCAACCACATGATGAATCCCTTTCTTACCCGAGGCTCTGGTCAGTCACCACCGCCTGCCTCCTGCGATGTGTCCCTGGATGTCTGGGGGTTACACCTCCTCTGAACAAACAGTTCCCAAGTAGTACAGACTATGGCGAGCCCGTAATGGGCTTGCCTGGCACAGGTACGGGGATTGATTAAGATTAAGCCAACCAGGTGGTGCCACGGTCATGAATAGCCTGTAAAGGAGCGGGGCTGCTGCTGCTGCTGTTTAAGATTCGCTACTTGGAACAAAAAGTTCCAAGTAGCACGGGGTATGGCGAGCCCGTTGTGGACTTGCCTGGCACAGGAGCGGGGCTCTAACTTGGAAAAGCGGGGCTGCTGCTGCTGTTTTAGATTTAGCTACTCAGAACGAAATGTTCATGTAGCACGGGCTATGGCGAGCCCGTTAAAGTGGAGCTTTAACCTTGTGTTTTATAGCACGCAGGTGGAGCACAGCTAGGTAGATCCAGCAACAACTGCAGATTCTTGTCTAATTCCCTCTTGGCAGCTCCAATCTTTGTGCAAACGAGGAGTCACAATAACGTGGCTGAAATGTTGACCAAACCACACACTAGAAAGTAAAGGGACGACGACGTTTCGGTCCGTCCTGGACCATTCTCAAGTCACAATCGACTTGAGAATGAATGGTCCAGGACGGACCGAAACGTCATCGTCCCTTCACTTTCTAGTGTATGGTTTGGTCAACAGCTCCAACCTTTGTAGGACGTTGTGGAGTCGTAGACCTCTGGTGCCCAGACAACTGGTCTAGTAGTGTGTTTATTACACTCTCCCGACCAGACTGTGTTCTTATTTGACTGTGCTGCTGTGGGGCCTGAATCGTAGTATATGACCACTAATTCATGATGAAAGTAATGTTCACACATCTCACTTTCCTAGAATTTCATTTTAAGCTGACGTCTCAAGACACCCGTACACAGAATTACTCTACTAAGCTCTGTCCACTTAGCTGTCAGGCGTCCCTGACGCCCCATGCGTCCCCTGATTGATTGTTTCAAGATCTCTCTCTCTCTCTCTCACACACACACACACACACACACACACACACACACACACACACACACACACACACACACACACACACACACACACACACACACACACGCACGCCACTAGACTAGTCCCAGAACTAAGAGGCATGAGTTACGAGGAAAGGCTGCGGGAAATGCACCTTACGACACTGGAAGACAGAAGAGTAAGGGGAGACATGATCACAACCTACAAAATCCTTAGAGGAATCGACCGGGTAAACAAGGATAAACTATTCAACACTGGTGGGACGCGAACAAGGGGACACAGGTGGAAACTGAGTACTCACATGAGCCACAGAGACGTTAGAAGGAACTTTTTTAGTGTCAGAGTAGTTAACGGATGGAATGCATTAGGCAGTGATGTGGTGGAGGCTGACTCCATACACAGTTTTAAATGTAGATATGATAGAGCCCAGTAGGCTCAGGAATCTGTACACCAGTTGACTGACAGTTGAGAGGCGGGACCAAAGAGCCAGAGCTCAACTCACAAGAACTCGTTTGGTTATGCAGAAAAAGGAGGTGGCACAGCCCAGCACACCAACCACTGTCCACTTTACCCTCATGACCTGCAACAAACACTAACAGCATCCCCGACAGGAAAGATCTTAAACTACACTTTGATGTAGCTCCAAACATTCTCAAAAAT
Source organism: Procambarus clarkii (assembly GCF_040958095.1). Lineage (NCBI taxonomy): Eukaryota > Metazoa > Arthropoda > Malacostraca > Decapoda > Cambaridae > Procambarus > Procambarus clarkii. The sequence goes on from NC_091191.1 coordinate 6,048,069, forward strand.
TCATTCAAGAAATATTTGAAAGTCAAGAAAAAGTCTATTTGGTCTTTCCTACGTAGCGCTACGGGCTCACCATAGCCCGTGCTACTTGGAACTTTTTGTCCCAGGTAGCGAATCTTAGCAACAACTACGTAACGCCAAATAGACTTTAATGGTTGCTCAATTCAAGCAACCTTATACGGGAACTATACTCCAGCAAACAGGAAAATATACATTTCTCTGCATTAGAGAACAATTCGCTACCACCATTGATACCTTTTTGCCCTGTCTTCAAAATAGGTATAACCTTTTGGAGTATACCTCCCTCTCCCTCCCTCCCTCCCTCCCTCACTCACTCACTCGAGGAGGAAGATGGCGGAACAAGGAGGGGGGGAAGACACAGCAAGGTCCGTCGAACAAGCAATATGTCCTCGTTTAGTCTACTAAACGAGGACAAAGTTCGAGGGGAGACAACATTCAAACAATTGTGAAGCGAATGAAATATTCCACGAGGTTAAGTGGTCACAACTGGTCAAGAGCGAAGCCGTCCGACTCTCTGGCCCAGCTGGCACGGGCTGGAGGGTCAAGCTCTTACTGGGGGGGGGCAAGGGGGAGGGAATTGTCCTCAATGTAAACAAAGTTTGTTTGTCGGGATAGTGTGTGGTGTTAGGGGGTGGGAAAGGGTGTGGCTAGGGGGGGGGGGGAAAGGGTGTGGCCAGGGGGGGGGGGGGAAAGGGTGTGGCCAGGGGGGGGGGGGAACGGGTGTGGCCAGGGGGGGGGGAAAGGGTGTGGCCAGGGGGGGGGGGAAAGGGTGTGGCCAGGGGGGGGGGGAAAGGGTGTGGCCAGGGGGGGGGGGGAAAGGGTGTGGCCAGGGGGGGGGGGGGAAAGGGTGTGGCCAGGGGGGGGGGGGAACGGGTGTGGCCAGGGGGGATGGGAAAGGGTGTGGCTAGGGGGGGGGGAAAGGGTGTGGCCAGGGGGGGGGGGGGGGAAAGGGTGTGGCCAGGGGGGGGGGGGGAAAGGGTGTGGCCAGGGGGGGGGGGGAAGGGTGTGGCCAGGGGGGGGGGGGGAAAGGGTGTGGCCAGGGGGGGGGGAAAGGGTGTGGCCAGGGGGGGGGAAAGGGTGTGGCCAGGGGGGGGGGAACGGGTGTGGCCAGGGGGATGGGAAAGGGTGTGGCTAGGGGGGGGGGAAAGGGTGTGGCCAGGGGGGGGGGAAAGGGTGTGGCCAGGGGGGGGGGGGAAGGGTGTGGCCAGGGGGGGGGAAAGGGTGTGGCCAGGGGGGGGGGAAAGGGTGTGGCCAGGGGGGGGGGAAAGGGTGTGGCCAGGGGGGGGGGAAAGGGTGTGGCCAGGGGGGGGGGAAAGGGTGTGGCTAGGGGGGGGGGGAAAGGGTGTGGCCAGGGGGGGGGAAAGGGTGTGGCCAGGGGGGGGGGGGAAAGGGTGTGGCCAGGGGGGGGGGAAAGGGTGTGACCAGGGGGGGAAGGGTGTGGCCAGGGGGGGAAAGGGTGTGGCCAGGGGGGGGAAGGGTGTGGCCAGGGGGGGGGGAAAGGGTGTGGCCAGGGGGGGGGAAGGGTGTGGCCAGGGGGGGAAGGGTGTGGCCAGGGGGGGAAGGGTGTGGCCAGGGGGGGGGAAGGGTGTGGCCAGGGGGGGGAAGGGTGTGGCCAGGGGGGGGAAGGGTGTGGCCAGGGGGGGGGAAGGGTGTGGCCAGGGGGGGGGAAGGGTGTGGCTAGGGGGGGGAAGGGTGTGGCTAGGGGGGGGAAGGGTGTGGCTAGGGGGGGGAAGGGTGTGGCTAGGGGGGGAAGGGTGTGGCTAGGGGGGGGAAGGGTGTGGCTAGGGGGGGGGAAGGGTGTGGCTAGGGGGGGGAAGGGTGTGGCTAGGGGGGGGAAGGGTGTGGCTAGGGTACCACCAGGTCCTCGCAGTGTCTGGGTCACCCCTGACACAACAGGCTCCTCCCCACAAGACCCGTTTCTTCCCAGTACACTGGGAGTCTACCGACTGTATGGGAAACCCAATCGTAGCACTGTATTGCCAGAGAGGCTCCCATTATAGGGGGGAAAAGCTCTTCCAATTTATTTTAATGACACCGAGAGAAAATTGGGGACATAATATATCCAACTTACTCCATCCAGAGCATACAACACTGCAAGAATCTTTTATACAATCCCAATATACATTTCCCTGTGAACTCTCATTCAACAGTGTCACTTTTGAAATAATATAAGATTCCTTGGACGTGAACGTCTAACGTAATATTAAATATGGTTAAATAAATGCTTCACTACCAGCCCCTAATAACGGCGCGTGAGTGGTTATCTTGAGATGATTTCGGGGCTTTAGTGTCCCCGCGGCCCGGTCCTCGACCAGGCCTCCACCCCCAGGAAGCAGCCCGTGACAACTGACTAACACCCAGGTACCTATTTTACTGCTAGGTAACAGGGGCATAGAGTGAAAGAAACTTTGCCCATTGTTTCTCGCCGGCGCCTGGGATCGAACCCAGGATCACAAGTCCAGTGTGCTGTCCGCTCGGCCGACCGGCTCCGACCGGGGGCTATAATAATTTATTTATTTTTAATGGTTGAAAGTTATGAAGCAGCAGTGTTGTAGCTGACCTTCCCAGCCGTCTCGTCTGTCCACAAGGAACCTGTCCAGTACCAGCCCTTAAGGGTACCCAGGAGTACCTCATGCATAAACCAAATGATCTGCTGTTTGTTCTACACATGCTTGATGGGATCCTGGGAATTATTCTTCTCCAAGCCCGGCCCGAAGCCAGGCTTGACTTGTGATGGTCCACCAGGCTATTGCTTGTAGCTGCCCGCAAGCCCACATACCCACCACAGCCCGGTTGGTCCGGCACTTTTTAAAAAAACAATATAGTTTTCTCCGAGGCTTCCCACCCTCTACACGGGGAGGGGGAAGAGTCAAAAAGAACAAAAAAGGACAAACAAACCGGCAACAATAGATCAAATAAAGCTGGGCTGTGGATTCATACGTCAGGCTGCAAGCAGCTGCACCTAACAGCCTGGTTGACCAGGCCAGCAACCAGGAGGCCTGGTCAGAGATCAAGCCGCGGGGACGTTGATCCTCAGAACCAACAGGGCAACCAATTGATTGATTGATTGATGAAGATCAAGCCACTCAGTGGTGGCATGGGCATGAATAACCCGGAAGTGGTAGATGTTTGGAGTAAATGTGATCATGGGTCGCAAGGCAACCGCGAAACAGGTTGATCCATAATTCACAACCTTACAGACCTTAAATACTAAACTACCTTACCTTGGAGGAGTTCCGGGGCTTAGCGTCCCCGCGGCGCGGTCGTCGACCAGGCCTCCTCGTTGCTAACGAAAATCAAAGAAATCGCCAAAGCCCTGAAAGCTGCAGCATTAAAAACTATTTAGTAATAAAATACATACGAGTATAGCATTAACTGAACCCATCAACGTGACCTAATTGCCAGAATTCTGGGCTGCAACATGTGCACCTGACCAGGTAACGAGGCCAGGTCAATGTAACGAGGCCCAGGCCAATGTAACGAGGCTCCGGTCAATGCCAAAATATTCAGCCAGTAATTTGACCCTAGTTGACCCCTAGTGACCCAAGCAACAGCCTGGTGGACCAAACTCTCAAGTCAAGTCTGGCCTCGGGCCGGGCTTGGGGGAGTAGAAGAGCTCCCAGAACCCCATCAAGTAGGACCCGCTGTCAAACATTCCCTCGAATTCAATATTATGGAAGACTATAATGTTAAGCCTTGTGGTCTGACTGGACAATCAAACTATTAACTTTTTACTAAATCTTGGGATCTTTGATGGTAGGTTATCTTGAGGTTATCTTGAGGTTATCTTGAGGTTATCTTGAGGTTATCTTGGTTATCTTGAGATGATTTCGGGGCTTTTTAGTGTCCCCGCGGCCCGGTCCTCGACCAGGCCTCCACCCCCAGGAAGCAGCCCGTGACAGCTGACTAACACCCAGGTACCTATTTTACTGCTAGGTAACAGGGGCATAGGGTGGAAAAAACTGCCCATTGTTTCTCGCCGGCGCCTGGGATCGAACCGGGGACCACAGGATCACAATTCCAGTGTGCTGTCCGTTTGGCCGACCGGCTCCTTACCCTGTCAGGCTGCTCGCAGCCGCGTAAAACAGCCTGATTGACCAGTCCAGCAACGAGGTAGCCTGGTCACCGACCGGGCCGAGGGGGATACTAAGCCCCGAAAACACCTCAATAAAACCCGCCGACATTCCTAGAGAAATGTCCTTTCCAGAGTATGTAATGAATTCCACAGAAATGCCATAACACCTACGCTCTCCCCCACCCTTCCCCCTCTCCATACCCAGCCTCACTACACCGTACAAATCAATAGCACAAGTATCGGGCCCACCTGTAGAGCTGACGCGCCTGACAATGGGGTGGGAGCGCGCGCGCAAACACCCTGGTAATGGGATCCAAGTCCATACATGCCTTCAAAATGTAGATATGAACAGCGCGCGAGAGGATCGCGGATCATTCCACCAGAATCGATAGTGAAACTGGAGGGGGGTAGGGGGGGGGAGAGAGGGGGTTCCTGTGGTTGATATCTCCACGGCTGGGTTACGGGTCCTATTTATTCCCTGGCCCCCTCTTTTTATTGGCGTTTTTAATGGAGTATTTTTGTTCTTATTTTAATTTCTTTTCGTTTTCTGTGTGGCACTCGGCCTGCCTCTTTACCTCACGTACTCTCTCCATTTATAATGAATTGTTCTCAAACATAAGAGTATTTTGAAGTTCCATATTTAGGTTATTTCCCCATGCCACTTGAGTACAGGTTACATTAGCTGACCTTTGGAGGTTCTCAGCTAGCGACCTTCACTCTGAGGCCTGTCACTCTGTCTCCTAAGTACTCTGGATCCAGTTGCTAACCTGGATCTTCAGAAAATATTTAATATTAACATTTATGTAAATTCTAAATCATCAGGAATTATTCTACAAATTGTGTTCACAGGAAATCAGACTACACTTCCAGGTCCCTTAACCACCACAAGGACAGTGATACGCGGTCTTTCTTACACAGGAGCCGGTCGGCCGAGCGGACAGCACGCTGGACTTGTGATCCTGTGGTCCTGGGCTCGATCCCAGGCGCCGGCGAGAAACAATGGGCAGAGTTTCTTTTACCCTATGCTCCTGTTACCTAGCAGTAAAATAGGTACCTGGGTGTTAGTCAGCTGTCACGGGCTGCTTCCTGGGGGTGGAGGCCTGGTCGAGGACCTGGTTGATACCTGGTTGGTTGATACCTGGTTGATGGGGTTCTGGGAGTTCATCTACTCCCCAAGCCCGGCCCGAGGCCAGGCTTGACTTGAGAGAGTTTGGTCCACCAGGCTGTTGCTTTGAGCGGCCCGCAGGCCCACATACCCACCACAGCCCGGTTGGTCCGGCACTCCTTGGAGGAATAAATCTAGTTTCCTCTTGAAAATGTCCACGGTTGTTCTGGCAATATTTCTTATGCTTGCTGGGAGGACGTTGAACAACCGCGGACCACTGATGTTTATACAGTGTTCTCTGATTGTGCCTATGGCACCTCTGCTCTTCACTGGTTCTATTCTACATTTTCTTCCATATCGTTCACTCCAGTACGTTGTTATTTTTCTGTGTAGATTTGGTACTTGGCCCTCCAGTATCTTCCAGGTGTATATTATTTGATATCTCTCTCGTCTTCTTTCTAGTGAGTACATTTGGAGGGCTTTGAGACGATCCCAATAATTTAGGTACTTTATTGTGTCTATGCGTGCCGTATATGTTCTCTGTATTCCCTCTATTTCAGCAATCTCTCCTGCTCTGAAGGGGGAAGTGAGTACTGAACAGTACTCAAGACGGGACAACACAAGTGACTTGAAGAGTACAACCATTGTGATGGGATCCCTGGATTTGAAAGTTCTCGTAATCCATCCTATCATTTTTCTGGCTGTCGCAATATTTGCTTGGTTATGCTCCTTAAACGTTAGGTCGTCAGTCATTATTATTCCCAAATCCTTTACATGCTGTTTTCCTACTATGGGTACATTTGATTGTGTTTTGTACTCTGTATTATGTTTAAGGTCCTCATTTTTACCGTACCCGAGTACCTGGAATTTATCACTGTTAAACTTCATGTTATTTTCTGATGCCCAGTCGAAAACTTTATTTATTATTATCGCTTTATTAATATCAGACCGGGCCGCGGGGACACTAAAGCCCCGAAATCATCAAGATAACCTCAACATCAAGGGATCAAAACTTGTAAACAGCCTCCCTCTAAACCAGCATCTCTCAACCTTTTTACCCCAGTAATGTAATTCCGGGTCGTACACATTAGATAAAAACGCACAGATCTGTCAACTGAAAGGACACGATTCCTGTTTTTGCTCTCGATGCTGGTTAAAAAAGAAAAGTTAAACACAAAAGTAACAAACATTTACAATTTATTAAAATTAACCTATTTATCCTCTAATTAACCTCTTGAGGAACCCCCACTAGTCATCTCAGGGAAGTCATGGACCCCAGATTAAGAACCGCTCCTCTAAACTAAAGAAGCGTAATCAGTCTACAACTGTTCAGTCAGAAGGAATGATCAGAGGGACATTAACCTCCTCAAGGTGCTCCCGATGTGCAAAATAACCCCGTTGAAAGGCAGAGGTGCAATAGGTACGCTCAGGGATAACTATCAACATTAGAGGCTCGAGACGTTGTCTAACACTCCCGCTACACATAAGGGGGCATAACTGGCCGGCCTCTCACAGTGTTCAAGAGTACTCTTGCAAACACCTCCAAAGAATACCTGTTAAACCAGGCTGTGATTCATACGTCAGGCTGCGAGCAGCCGCGTCCACCATCCTGGTTGACCAGACGACCAACCAGGAGGCCTAGTCGTAGACCGGGCCGCGGGGCTGTTGGTCCCCGGAAGCTACACACGGTAGAAGGTAATAACAGTGACCACGGCAATAATCTCCCACACAGTTGCCACTTACCTTGCTGCCTGTACGGTGGGACTGCACCGGCCGCAGCATGTTGTTGTTTATAGATTCAGCTACTCGGAACAAAAGTTCCAAGTAGCACGGGCTATGGTGAGCCCGTAGTGGACTTACCTGGCAAAGGAGCGGGGCAAGTAGCACGGGCTATGGTGAGCCCGTAGTGGACTTACCTGGCAAAGGAGCTGGGCTGTAACTGGGGCCGCAGCACCAACTCCAGCCTATTATACTTGACGCTATCAGACCGACGGTGCTTCACTCAAGCCACACCAAGCCCCAGTTGCCGTCTCTATTTGCCGTCTCCACGACGAGAGACAGAGGACAGGTCCGTCTGAAATTACTTAACCCAGACCTCCACCCCATCCCCGTTCGCAATATTGCCGGTGCAATATCGCCGACTACTCACAATGATCATCAACAGGGTAAAATACCTTGGAACACCGGACACAATTCAAGTGAATTCTGTGGGAATATTGGTCGCGTCCAACTGGACCCGTTAGGCAGGGCATTAGTGTCTCAGTTCCATCAAATTTATATGAAATACGGCTAGTATGGTTCCCTTTAACGGGGACGACAGATTTTATGTGAGGGAGAGCGGATCACAGATACAATCTTGAGTAAATTACCCTGGCCTCGGGCCGGGCTTGGGGAGTAGAACAACTCTCAGAACCCTATCCAGGTACAATCCAGGTATGTATATAGGAGCCCACACGTTTAATAATTACATTCAGCAAGGCACGAATGAGCTGGCTAGCCTACACATGCTCAAGCCTCCCCTCATAACCTCACTGAACCTCTACAGATGCAGCAATCAACATGAAGCTGCTCCTACCTTGGTGTTTAACCTGTTTTTCCTTCCCGACCCGACCGACTTTTCCTGCCCGACCCCTCAGAGAACTGGATAAGCACCTCCAAAGGATACCTGATCAACCAGGCTGTGATTCGTGCTTCAGGCTGAGAGCAGCCGCGTCCAACAGCCTGGTTGATCAGTCCAGCAACCAGGAGGCCCTGGTTGACGACCGTGCCGCAGGGACGCTAAGTCCCAAGAGCACCTCAAGGTAACCTTCCCCAGGTTGACGTACTGTCAGGGAGTATGGAAGTGACGCTCCTTGCAGCCATGTGTCAGGTCAAGACGGTCTCGCTTCATGCAGGTCGCGGTTCAATCCCCGACTGTCCAAGTGGTTGGGCACCATTCCTTCTCACCCGTCCCATCCCAAATCCTTATCCTGACTCCTTCCCAGTGCTATATAGTCGTAATGGCTTGGCGTTTTCCCCTTGAGTCTTCCCCCCCCCTTCTGCCTTCAACTTGCACCATTTAAAATGACACCGATTATCTACACTAATAAATGTTCCCTTATCTCGTCACATAACTAGACATCACATGCCTTCCCCACATGCTTTATCAGAGTTGTAAATAAGTTATACTATCCATAGACACCCATGATATCCATTCTGCGGGCCGCTCCAAGCAACAGTGGACCAAGCTCTCACAAGTCAGGTTGGGGAGTAGAACAACTCCCGGAACCCCATCAACCAGGTATCAACTCCCATGGATTAACCCACATTCCTCCCCCCCCCCCCGTCAATGCCAGCAAATTCAAGACAATGGAGACAAATACAAAACAAAGCCTACCCGTACTAAACAAAAAAAATCTACATCAGAGCCAAATTCTTAAACACCAGACATAATACGAAGAGAGAGAGAGAGAGAGAGAGAGAGAGAGAGAGAGAGAGAACTGCGAGGTGGAGAGAGTGTAACCAGCACGGCTTCTGATACGAGGCTCCTGCCCATCAGGAGACGAGGTCTGGGGATTATCCTGATTAATTGACATGACCAGGCGGGTAATGTGTGGGATCAAGACGGTCAAAATATTACAGATAACTAATATTTTTTTAGTAACTTTATTACTACACCGGGTCAGGGTTTTTTTTCCCCTATATTTTGTCGTTGTAGCTAAAGTAAGCTAATGGTTATAGTTTGCAATGCCGTATTTAAGAGAGAAACAGCGTCTGGGATCACCCCCGGCGTAAGTTCGAACCCTCATCACGGCCCTTGTGGATTTGTTCATAGAGAAACGGGGTTAAGGCTTTCGGGGACAATAAGCCAGACGCGTAGTTGACTAGTGAGGGGAATTTGAGAAGTGTAACCCCCAAAACCAGGGTACAACCTGACCAGCGTCTCATTCTTATGTCTGCTCTCCTCAGCCATTGTAACCATTGTAACAAAGGGGGGGGGGGGGGGTATTCGTATTTCGTTCTCTCTAACCCCTCTCTGTACCCGTATTCTACTTTAACTCTCTACCAAGGGACCCCAAAACTTTTACTTGAGCCGACCCCACGCCACGTGGTCTTAAGACGATTGACCGACTTAAGATTCTACAACCTTATGATGTAGAAACCGACTTCTAGCAAAACTCTAGGATCGCCTTGCGCTGCCACCACTAGACCAGTAAAGCCATCCCATTAGCCTCATAATGCACCCAGAGTCTGCGGGTGCAGACTACTGATCACATCTGTATGACTAACCATGGAGAGCCGGTCGGCCGAGCGGACAGCACACTGGACTTGTGATCCTGTGGTCCCGGGTTCGATCCCGGGCGCCGACGAGAAACAATGTGCAGAGTTTCTTTCACCCTATGCCCCTGTTACCTAGCAGTAAAATAGGTACCTGGGTGTTAGTCAGCTGTCACGGGCTGCTTCCTGGGGGTGGAGGCCTGGTCGAGGACCGGGCCGCGGGGACACCAAAGCCCCGAAATCATCTCAAGATAACCTAAGCTCAGTCATTACCACCTGGCAAGCATCATTGTTGTCCAATATCAGCTCTCGCCACCCAATTTCTTCTAAACCTGGGAAGATCCCAATTATCAGGAATCGGAAGCCTCTTCAACTATCGATTATAGTTATGTACAGCCTTCCCGAGAGGTTGGGGAAGATGGTAGTGTTGTGGGGAGAATGTTACCTACTTGAGTTTTTAGCAGTTCAAATTTTGTACAAAGAACAACTTAAGAATCACAGACCCAACCTTGGGAGGAAAGGGGCGCCTCTCGACCGCTAACCCGGATTAAAATTTACCTTCCCGATACCTGGTTGACGGGGTTCTGGGGAGTTGTTGTTCTCCCCAAGCCCGGCCCGAGGCCAAGCATGACTTGTGAGAGATTGGTCCACCAGGCTGTTGCTTGGAGCGGCCCGCAGGCCCACATACCCACCACAGCCCGGTTGGTCCGGCATGTCTGGAAGAAAACTATCTACTTTTCTCTTTATGTCCACGGTTGTTCCCGCAATATTTCTTATGCTTGCTGGGAGGACGTTGAACAACCGCGGACCTCTGATGTTTATACAGTGCTCTCTGATTGTGCCTATGGCACCTCTGCTCTTCACTGGTTCTATTCTACATTTTCTTCCATATCGTTCATTCCAGTATGTTATTTTACTGTGTAGATTTGGTACTTGGCCCTCCAGTATCTTCCAGGTGTATATTATTTGACATCTCTCTCGTCTCCTTTCTAGTGAGTACATTTGGAGAGCTTTGAAACGATCACAATAATTTAGATGCTAATCGTATCTTATGTATACTGCGTGTGTTCTCTGTTCTCTGCATCTTCAAGAGGAAACTAGATTTATTCCTCCAAGGAGTGCCGGACCAACTGGGCTGTGGTGGGTATGTGGGCCGCTCCAAGCAACAGCCTAGTGGACCAAACTCTCACAAGTCAAGCCTAGCCTCGGGCCGGGCTTGGGGAGTAGAAGAACTCCCAGAACCCCATCAACCAGGTATCCCTCTATTTCTTGGCTGCCATACTCTCAAAGCATCAACACGTGGCTGTTCAAGGTCCATCAAGAGAAGGCGGGAGAGGATGGGATCGCCAGGACGACCACTTGACCCAACGTCCAGCAATGATTCTGACCAAGAAAGAAATCCAGCCATACACTTGAGCAGAGGACGCTGATGTAGAAAGATTGGACCGTCATAGCCGGGACGGTACCATTCGTCCACCGTTCCCAGGATCCCCCCCGACACTTACGACCCCAAATAGCCTTCCATAAAATTTGTTCCAGACGTGTCCCCGAGTCCCAGAATGTCCTCTAAACTCCCTTGTATCCGTCCATTTACAAAGACATGGAGGACACAACTGCATAAGTATTACCTGCTCTGTCATATTCAATTTAAGGCAGGAGTGCAAGGAGGCCATTTGTAAAATTGCTCCAGAGATCCAATTTTCAAAATGTTAGATAGGTGGAGGGCCCCCCCCCTCCCAAGGCGATTGTGAAGGTGTATGACCCACACAAGACTGAACTCCTACCCCCTCCCCCCCCCCCATCGATTGATAAAGATTAAGCCACCCAAGAGGTGGCACGGGCATGAATAGCCCGTAACCCCCCCCCCCCATCTTCCGTTCCATCAATGTATACTGACCACCCCTCTCCCATCCTGACCACCCTCTCTCCCACACATCTTCCTGGAAGGGCAGCACCCACACTACTCCCCTTCACAACTCTCCATACAATCTATGCACTTCCCTCGACCCCTAACTCAACTCGCCCTTCCTTGATCAGCACAGCAAGAGAAAACTAGATAGTTTTCTCCAAGGAGTGCCAGGACCAATTGGGCTGTGGTGAGTATGTGGGCCTGCAAGCCGCTCCAAGCAGTACCCTGTTGGACCAAACTATAACAATTCAAGCCTGGCCCCGGGCCGGGCTTGGGGAGCTGAAGAAATCCCAGAGCCCCATCAAGCAGGTATCAGAGAGTCTGACTGCTAACACAAATCAGGGGGGAGGTGGCCACCTCTGAGAGCACTACAAGATTCATCACCCAAACACCCCCACCAAATCTTCCTGTTTTGATAGTACTTTTCGTAACCGTGTGCTCGATCGTACCAATATATAGTACAAAAAAGTCCAATAAGCCACTCTTTGTACTATTGCTGATATTCCGGAAAAAAATATAGCTAAAAATCAAATATTCCTAAGCCTAGTATAGCACACATGTACTGTATTAGACCTCAGATAGCATGTATTAGGCTTTGGATAGCATGGTTAGGTTGCATTAGAAACAAAAAAAAATTCATGTTTGTCCAAATTCAATACTGTATGGTGGTCCATCACGACATATTTGTACTTTCCACCACTTTGTTACTACAAGTGCTTTCATTTCAGGAGGCTGAGCCCCGACCACCACCTTGAGGCTACCTTGAGGTGCTTCCGGGGCTTAGTGTCCCCGCGGCCCGGTCGTCGACCAGGCCTCCTGGTTGCTGGACTGATCAACCAGGCTGTTAGACGCGGCTGCTCGCAGCCTGACCACCACCACAACCAGACACAGGAAGCACGTGAGCTCTCACATACACCCCTTCCCCCCCATCCCCACCCCCTCCAAACCACGAAATCCTTCCCTAGGTTATATCCATCACCGCCACCTTACATCCCTACATACCCCTTACGGGCTATTCATGCCCGTGCCACCTCCTGTATGCGGCTTAATTTTTATCCATCAATCAATCTACAGTCCAGGAGACGGCACCGCTCCTGTGCCAGGTTAAGTCCACTACGGGCTCACCATAGCCCGTACTACTTGCCCCGCTCCTGTGCCAGGTAAGTTACGGGCTCACCATAGCCCGTACTACTTGCCCCGCTCCTGTGCCAGGTAAGTTACGGGCTCACCATAGCCCGTACTACTTGCCCCCGCTCCTGTGCCAGGTAAGTTACGGGCTCACCATAGCCCGTACTACTTGCCCCCGCTCCTGTGCCAGGTAAGTTACGGGCTCACCATAGCCCGTGCTACTTGGAACTTGTTCCGAGTAGCTGAATCTATAACGACAATCTACAGCCCACACATGGGGGGTATAACTAGCCTAAGCTACTCAATCCCTTTGAAATATATTTTATTGTCTCAATAAGCGTACTTTAACAGCCCATACTACTTCGTCACACACCGCTACTCTCTCCCCTCTGTACCCACAACAAACCTGACGCATTAATCACAGCCCGATTGATCAGGCAGCCTTTGGAGAAAAATAACATCTTGTTTACGTACTCTAATTCTGCTTGCGGGGGTTGGGCTTTGGCTCTTTGGTCCCGCCTCTCAACTGTCAATCAACTGGTGTACTCTCAGTACACCAGTTGTAATTTCAGGAATCTCCTGAGATTCCTTATATTACGCATTTTACCTGGAAGGTTCCTTGGAAGTGTGTAGGTACTGGAGCTGCCCAACCGGTCTCGCTCACCTGCACAGGAAACGAGAATTAGATAAACATCACTCATAACACACACAATTAGTCTTAAACTATAATATTTACTTTGCAAAGTAATGTTTACCCATCATGTGTTTATATATATATATATATATATATATATATATATATATATATAATTTAAAAATAAATAATGATTAGAATTTCGCTAAATTATAATGGTGGGGAAGAGAACTGCACACACACACACACACACACACACACACACACACACACACACACACACACACACACACACACACACACACACACACACACACACACACAACCCACCACAATTTAAATGAGCAGGATTTTACCTCAGCGCTGCAGCAATACCGTTAATAACATATTATTACCCGCGCTACCAACACGCGCGCACCCCGCATCACTTTATTCCTTCCATATACAACACTTCATAATTTATAGATACAAGTGTTCCAGCAATTGATGAAGCGTTACCTCTTAATTTCAGTATTTTCTTGCGAGACTGAGAAAACAATAATATGGAGAGAAAAAAAAATGATATAGTGTTAAAAACCATTCTTAGGCGCGATGGGGCCGTATGTTTCTAGAATCTTATAATAATTGACTTGTAAATAAGATTTGTAATATTGAGCAGCCCGTAATTTTAAAGCGCCGCGCTTCGCGAGCGCGGCGCTCAGAGCCCTGGACAAAAAGGATTATGTTGCACTAAATCTGAACTGTTCGCCACAGTTCACTCAGCACTAATTGGTGACATGGCAATATACAGAGGGCCGTATTCCAGGGGGGAAAACTAGCAGATTAAGGCTTAACACAAGCTATGAGAAGAGAAAGCCTTAAGCCTGCTAATAGCAATCGCCATAGGTATATATTAAACAATTAACAACTCAATTATGGGAGATACTAGTGAAAACTGTGCCTCTATATCCACCACCAAGATATAGTTACTACAACAAGACAAAAACCAGTGCGCTAAAACAGAAGTTGAAAAAAAAACGGGAGAAAACCGCACCTCCATTTAAAACTGACTCAAATATCCCAGTAACAAGGTTATCGGGAATAATCAAACTCAATTACGGGTTCACTAAAGCCCGCGCTACATGGACATTTTGTTCTCAGTAGCCAAATCTAAATCATCGCAATTGACAAAATATAAAATTTTGCCAGAGTAATTCGGCTAGGTCTTGTTACAGAGAGGTGCCGGTAACAGTTTTATTGGCCGACACGATTGTTAGCATTTCTATAGTGAAAAACTTCGTAAGTTATAAGTCATGTTGGCATAGCTCATATCAATTGCTCCTTCCTGCGTGAGTGAGTGAGTGAGTGATAGATCGTGATAGTAGATCGTGAGTGAGGTTATCTATACTGCTTGGGGGGGGGGGGGGGGGGGGGGTGTCTGTGTATCATCTTCGTTTTTACTGTGTCACACGAGCTGGAAACCTTTATCACGTTTTCTGTGGCCTATTTTAAGACTATTTACATCAGTTTGAAGGTTTGTTTTGCCCTTAAGTTGCTACTCTTTAACTAGTTAATACTTTTATTATCGGATACGACACGGCATCTTAGTAGACGTTTCTACTGTGAAAGATCTTGATATAAATTGAACTTATTCGAACAAATACCCCCGAGGGCCGTGACGAGGGATCGAACCTACGTCCGAGAGGACCACAGACGCTGCCTTATTCGACTGGGCTACGACATGGTTAAAAGAACTGCAACCGGAAGTTCTACTGACCTTACTATTACTACTTACTGTTATTAACTATTATTCCTTTGGTCCTGTCTGTAAATTTTTAAAGTTTACAAATTATTCCTTCGTGCCCAGTTACAATATGGCCAATTTCTATTTATGAAATTTATACAATTTCTACGTTTAACCTTTAAATACATAATAAAGCCAAAAAAATCAAAAGGAAAGGGGGTGGTAGGAGAAAAGCACTCAAACAGTATTGGAGGGGACCTAAACATTCCCTCTACCTGCGTTATGTGTGGTTTCCTCCGAGGCTAAGGGTCCCCCTTCTTCCAGCCAGAGGTGGTACTTCCTATATATTAAAACTAAAAAAAAAATCTACATTTGTAGAAATTTTACGCAAAGTCTTAAGTCGCTATTTTGTTCATCTTCCATGGCATACACAACCATACAAATGGGTAAAAAGGTGAAGTAGGATCGCCGTGTTGTAGACCGGTGTTGGGCAGGCTAATGTTGATGATGTAGCCACCATGTGTTCCACAATCTCTCTAATTGTCACTAACAATCTAATTGCGATTGTATGTAACGAGTCTATGTATCATAAATGACTGTACCGGTCTATGGTGTTCCACAGCCCGGTCCACTCCACCCAGCAATTCCAAAACCCAAACGTGGACATAAAAATTGCAGAAACTGGCAAACACAGTTTACAGCTTGGAACAAACTCCCTTTCTCCCTTATGCAATTAAAACTTCTCAACAAATTATAACTAGTTCACGATTCAAGATAAAGCACCGATGCTCATTACACATTTTCTTCGCCATCAACTTTAATATTACTCTTACTGCAGTCAAAGTAACGTAGTTGAAAGCTAAGCGCTCAACCCACACCTCTGAACATTCAGCACCGCTCCTGTGCCAGGTAAGTCCGCAACGGGCTCACCATAGCCCGTGCTACTTGCCCCGCTCCTGTTCCAGGTAAGTTACGGGCTCACCATAGCCCGTGCTACTTGCCCCGCTCCTGTTCCAGGTAAGTTACGGGCTCACCGTAGCCCGTGCTACTTGGAACTTGTTCCGAGTAGCTGAATCTATAACAACAACAACAACCTCTGAACAACTAGCCGAGTTTCCATCCGTCCCGGACATTGTAAAATCCTTTACACGACTTTTATGTAGTAATGAAGGTCCAGGACGAACCCTAACGTTATTTTCTCAAGTGGCGGGGAGGGGGGGGGGGGGGGGGGGGTCGGCGTTTATTTATTATTATTAATTATTATTATTATTATTAACGAGACGACGACTGCTATTACGACTGTTGTTATTATGATAAAGTAGGCGAGAGGGCCGTGGGAAGCTGAAAGCGACCGCACATGTCATAATCTGTTTTGTTTACTTGACAGAATTAGTGCTGGAACGTGACTAGTGTAGGGTACATCTACATCATCTGTACACGTACACACACACGTACACGTGTACACACACACACACACACACACACACACACACACACACACACACACCCCTACCTGCTGCTGTACTCTCCTACCACTATCACACCTGCTGCTGTACTCTCCTACCACTACCACATCTGCTGCTATACTCTCCTACCACTATCACATCTGCTGCTGTACTCTCCTACCACTACCACATCTGCTGCTGTACTCTCCTACCACTACCACATCTGCTGCTGTACTCTCCTACCACTACCACATCTGCTGCTGTACTCTCCTACCACTACCACATCTGCTGCTGTACTCTCCTACCACTACCACATCTGCTGCTGTACTCTCCTACCACTACCACATCTGCTGCTGTACTCTCCTACCACTATCACATCTGCTGCTGTACTCTCCTACCACTACCACATCTGCTGCTGTACTCTCCTACCACTACCACATCTGCTGCTGTACTCTCCTACCACTACCACATCTGCTGCTGTACTCTCCTACCACTACCACATCTGCTGCTGTACTCTCCTACCACTACCACATCTGCTGCTGTACTCTCCTACCACTACCACATCTGCTGCTGTACTCTCCTACCACTACCACATCTGCTGCTGTACTCTCCTACCACTACCACATCTGCTGCTGTACTCTCCTACCACTACCACATCTGCTGCTGTACTCTCCTACCACTACCACATCTGCTGCTGTACTCTCCTACCACTACCACATCTGCTCTTGTACTCTCCTACCACTATCGCCCACCACCGTGAATCAATAAGCTCCCCCTCCCCCCTCACCTGGCCGCTCCCCAACACCCACACTTGCAATAGCTTCACAGGACAACAATAATTTCTAGATTTCGACAGATTAAGAGAAATTAGGGAATGCAACGATTAAACAAAGTAGAACACAACACCAGATAAAGAAACTTGAGTAAAATGAGAGAGAAAGATGAGACGGTGAGAGACTACCTTGTGAGGCTGAGAGACTCAACCGCGACTAAGAGGGACATAAGAACGACGAGTAGAAGCAACTAGATGTGGACATGGGAGTGAAATATCTCCTGGACTCGTTTCCTGGGTCATGTCTGACTGTTCCCCGCCGCCCACACAGATGGTGAGACTTGTGAAACGACTAACGCAATCCCGGCCGGTTTATGAAAGAGGATTTCCTTAGTAACGGTAAGTTGTGCGAGCGTCCAGTCGGGATTTACCACTTCCAATAGTCTCAAGCGCCCTGCCCGAGTGTACACCTGCCTTAAGGAATTCACGCCCCAACAAAGGAATCAGAGCCTAATTTTGATTTTGAAGTGCTAGACCTACACTTTTTGAAGTGTACACCTGCCCTCAGGGGTGTACACCTGCCCTCAGGGGTGTACCTGTCACCACCCCAGGAATCTAACCTGGCCGCCACGGTCCATGGCATGATCTGCTGATTTGTTTACCGCCTTCACTCTGAAATATTTCCCTTGGCCAAGTGGATTAACCTCATGAGGCTTAACAAGGTCGCGCTTGTACACAGTTATGTATATGTTAGTAATTATATTGTATATTTAAGGCAATATTCTTACAACAAGCTGCCCAACACTAAACATCCACCCTCTCCATGTAAGCACACTCGCTAACACGCATCTAATAGCGTACAAAATAGTTGACTAGCACTTCAATATCAAAATTAGGCTCTGATTCCTTTGTTGGGGCGTGAACAGCTGACATAAGCCTTATTGCTCAGTGTACCATAGACCGGGCCGCAGGGGGCATTAACCCCAGGACCGCCACAGTTCCTGGAGTTTAGGCAGCTCAGGGCATAGAACGACCTCTGCCCTGTTCTACTTGCCCATGCCCTGCCCCGCCCCGTCTTCTCCTAACACACTGCCAAGTTTTCTTATGCCATACCCCCCCACACCACCCCCCAGCCAGGCTCTCCTCCAAGACGCCCCCGCTGCGTGGCCAGGTCGTAATTAGCACCATTAAGCACTAATGAGTCGCCTGATTAATACGGCAGCCACTGTGACAGCCCCAAGGGTCCTCCCCCCCCCCCACACACACCCACCACCCCACGCCGCCCACACCCCACCCCCTGGTCGCCCACACTCAAGGCCTTCCCGCAAACTTGAACCAAAATGAGCGTACAAGCTTAGACCTGGCGGCCTGTGTCTGGAGTAAGGGAGGGAGTGAGTTATCAAGGGAAAGCGCCAAGCTATTACGACTATATAGCACTGGGAAGGGGGGTCAGGATAAGGATTTGGGATGGGACGGGGGAAAGGAATTGTGCCCAACCACTTGGACAGTCGGGGATTGAACGCCGACCTGCATGAAGCGAGACCGTCGCTCTACCGTCCAGGGGAGCCGCTGGGGGGGGTCCAGGGGAGCCGCCGGGGGGTCCAGGGGAGCCGCCGGGGGGTCCAGGGGAGCCGCTGGGGGGTCCAGGGGAGCCGCTGGGGGGTCCAGGGGAGCCGCTGGGGGGTCCAGGGGAGCCGCCGGGGGGTCCAGGGGAGCCGCCGGGGGGTCCAGGGGAGCCGCTGGGGGGTCCAGGGGAGCCGCCGGGGGGTCCAGGGGAGCCGCCGGGGGGTCCAGGGGAGCCGCCGGGGGTCCAGGGGAGCCGCCGGGTGGTCCAGGGGAGCCTGGGAGTGTTACCATGGTAATATTGAGGGGTAACAAATACTGGGATGATTATCTCCCGGGCGCCGCTGTATAAGCCGATTACCTCTTAGAACTGTCGTGTAAACTCTAAAAGCCACGAACTATGCGGCTTTGGAAACCTTGTTTGTTAACTCGCTCGTTGTTTGGGCTCTCTCCACTAGGCGTTGATTGTCTTGCTCAAGACTTAAGGAAATAAGACATTCCAGCCAAGCCAGAACGACTGTATGGAACTCTAAAGGAATCTAGGACAAGGATCCGTGACACGAGGCCAGAGTGAAGGCTTCATTCAAGGAAAATCCTGCATGAAAAACACTCCTAGATAACTTTGTGGTTCATAAGATCAATGACCCTGAGGTTGACTGTCAAAGATCTTTGTTGTTGTTGTTTAAGATTCAGCAACTGGGAACAAAAAGTTCCAAGTAGCACGGACTATGGTGAGCCCGTAATGGACTTACCTGGCACAGGAGCGGGGCTATTAAAAAGATCTTTGACTGGGTGCTTGTTAAAATGTCTGCTAAGGTATGAAATGCAAACAAATACAGAATTAAATTGTGTGAACGAATATTCAATGCAGTGAACACATCAAGATAGATCATTTTTTTATTGTCATGGGAAAAGTGCCAAGCCATTACGACTTTAAAGCACTTGGAAGGAGTCGGGATAAGGACATGGGATGGGACGGGGGAAAGGAATGGTGCCCAACCACTTAGACGGTCGGGGAATCAAGGTCGATAAATTAATAAACAAATATGAGGAAGACATTCATGATGAACAGCCAAAATAAACGAGGGAAATTACAATGAAATGGAGAATCAAAGCAGAGCTGTATGCCATTATCATGACACGAAAATTCATACGAGCGAGCAGGGTATCTTGCCCGCCTTGCAAGCTTATCTTAACAGCGTCTTGGGAAGTCATGCTCACCACAGATGAACATTCGCAGCTTCCAAGATCTGAAAACGGTAATCAAGATGGGCCAAATTTTTAAATGAAAAACCGATATCGAGCAAAATGTCGAGTGACCCCTTTATAAAGAACTAGCTGGATAAAACTACTCAAACCAGATATATTAACCCATTATAGTACTACACGACGCTAGTACTATCTAGGACGGAATAGTGTTGCACAAACTGCAACAAATGAACAATCATGAACAATCTGGACCAAAATGCTCTTGTACAGCATTACACGACACCAGATTGACGGCCAAATCACTACCTTTTACAAGACTAAAGGATATATGCAGGCGATGAGTCACAACGTGACTTAAGTATGTCGACCAGACCACACACTAGAAGGTGAAGGGACGACGACGTTTCGGTCCGTCCTGGACCATTCTCAAGTCGATTGTGACTTGAGAATCTACTTGAGAATGGTCCAGGACGGACCGAAACGTCGTCGTCCCTTCACCTTCTAGTGTGTGGTCTGGTCAACACTAAAGGATATAATTATTTATTTACATGGGTTAGGGTTGAGGGGAAAAAACTAGCAGCCTAGAATTCTCAAGAGGGGAGGTGGGGGGCCAACCCCCCTCCCCCCCCCCTCCTGGAGTGCACTTGAGCGCATCCCTCAAAGTCAGCTTGCCCCCCCCCCCCCCCTTTGACACCGCCACCCCAAACTGCTTTGATCCTTCCTACTCCGTTTCATCCAGGGATCTACCCGGGTTGGGGACGGAGGAGCTGAGAGCAGCAGGCCTGGAGTGGAGGCCTGGTCGACGACCGGGCCGCGGGGACGCTAAGCCCCGGAAGCACCTCAAGGTAGCCTCAAGGTGCCACCTCTTATGTGGCTTAATCTTTATCAATCAATCGGAAGGTCTTCCAGTCCCGCTCCTGTGCCAGGTAAGTCCACTACGGGCTCACCATAGCCCGTGCTACTAGGAACGTTTTGTTCCCAGTAGCTGAATCTATAACAAAGGAAGGTCTTCCGTCTGCAGCGATCTGGCGGCCTCTGTGTACATAGTTGTCGCGGCCTCGTTACTCTCACCCACGAGTGTGTAGTGGAACAAATTACAATCTTCAATCCAAAGATCAAATTACAATCTTCAATCCAAAGATCAAATTACAATCTTCAATCCAAAGATCAAATTACAATCTTCAATCCAAAGATCAAATTACAATCTTCAATCCAAAGATCAAATTACAATCTTCAATCCAAAGATCAAATTACAATCTTCAATCCAAAGATCAAATTACAATCTTCAGTCCAAAGATCAAATTACAATCTTCAATCCAAAGATCAAATTACAATCTTCAATCCAAAGATCAAATTACAATCTTCAATCCAAAGATCAAATTACAATCTTCAATCCAAAGATCAAATTACAATCTTCAATCCAAAGATCAAATTACAATCTTCAATCCAAAGATCAAATTACAATCTTCAATCCAAAGATCAAATTACAATCTTCAATCCAAAGATCAATAATTCAAATGAAGTTTGTAAGAGTAATGCGGGACTAACCGGGGTCCATTCACCGAGTCATTCATTAGTTATTCATTATTCCTCAGATTAGGCAAAACTAATTAAATTGTCAATTTTTTTTTTTTTTAGCTACTGGGAACAAAAAGTTCCAAGTAGCACGGGCTATGGTGAGCCCGTCGTGGACTTACCTGGTACAGGAGCGGGGCTGTAACTAACATTAGAGCATCATCATGATGATTTAGATTTAGCTACTTAGAATGAAATGTCCATGTAGCACGGGCTATAGTGAGCCCGTAACAATAGAGCACTATACACGTACGTCCATATATGCTCTCGCCCTCATCTCTATGAAAGAGGCTGCGTGTACTCGCCCAGTTCTGCTTGCGGTGGGTCGAGCTTCGGCTCTCTGATCCGCCTTTCAACGGTCAATTAACTAGTGTACAGATTCCTGGAGTGCGTGTGTGCGTGCGCGTGTGCGCGTGTCCGGGGTCAAATCACAACAGAACGAAAAAGTACTAAAAGGTCTGCGAGTAATCGATTGATTGATAAAGATTAAGCCACCCAAGAGATGGCACGGGCATGAATAGCCCGTAATGCGAGTAATCACGTTAGATAACTACTTTTAAAACGCAAACCAGCAGCCGTCACAACTGCAAGACAAATGACAAGTTATATAACAAGAACGTTGCAAACAAGCGAAGTATGCTACCTTATCTTGAGGTTATCTTGAGATGATTTCAGGGCTTTTTTTTTTTTTAGTGTCCCCGCGGCCCGGTCCTCGACCAGGCCTCCACCCCCAGGAAGCAGCCCGTGACAGCTGACTAACACCCAAGTACCTATTTTACTGCTAGGTAACAGGGGCATAGGGTGAAAGAAACTCTGCCCATTGTTTCTCGCCGGCGCCTGGGATCGAACCCAGGACCACAGGATCACAAGTCCAGCGTGCTGTCCGCTCGGCCGACCGACTCCCTTATGCTATGCTAATGATATTTTCAGAACACTAGTGCTCTTTAAGATGGATTATTATTGCACAATAACATCCATTCAAAGTTGGAGAAAATGTTGACCAGGAAACCGCGCAAAAATCTTTCACTTCTACAATTCCCTGTAAAATGGCTAAATTATTGGGACCTATTTCAATTGTAAATATGTATTTCCTAGAGTGCAGCTGAGAGATGATCTTGCTTTTGACGCTAGAGACAGCTTCTCCAATCAATAGTCATTGCGGGTAATAGTTTCACCCCATTGAAAGGCTTTCCAAGAAGTCTCTAAGCCTTTGGGCGATTGATTGGTTAACCTGATTGGACCTGATGAATTCAGATTTAGACGTGCCCTAACGTGTGTTTCCTGATAGCAGATCTGGATTCTGGAGGCACCAACACTTAAATAACGCACCTTTCTCGTCGATTTGGGCGCTACTGGGCACTCCATCTACCCTCTAATAAAGGCTTAAGACTTAGCCTCAACACTGAATGGGAGAATATATAAGACACCAACCACAGGTAAACATCTATGTGATCGAACACTGCGCACTCCAACATAAACAATAGTTAACTATCTTGACACGGAAAGACGAGCTTCCAAGCGCCATGGGGGGCCTGGAACAAGGTGCTGGAACCAGTGAGCCTTAGACCCAACAGGGCAGAACCTGGCGTGGTTCCCCCTGACACGGGAAGCGGTGGCTGGGTCTCGACACCACAAGCCCCACAGCATTAAACTTTCAACGGTAATCCTCTCCCCCTCACATTACTCGCCCCCTTAACCCTCCCCCCCCCTTACCAAGCCCAGGCCTCTTTCTCCTCCACCACCAACACCTCCCCAGCCTGCCTGTCCCCGCCCTCCCCCAGGCTGGGATGAAGAGGGGGGGGGGCCTTTAAACAACTATCTACCCCGTTCTCGCGAGCCAACTATCCACTTGCGCAGCTTCTACACACACCTACCTTGAGGCTACCTTGAGGTGCTTCCGGGGCCCAGCGTCCCCGCGGCCCGGTCGTCGACCAGGCCTCCTGGTTGCTGGACTGATCAACCAGGCTGTTAGACGCGGCTGCTCGCAGCCTGACGTATGAGTCACAGCCTGGTTGATCAGGAATCCCAAAATACTGTACGTGGAAATTGTATACATGTTCTCGTACACTTTATAAAAACATTTGTGCGATATAGAAACTGAGCTCTATCTACCCTCTTGATGGTCAGCCCATTTCTGCAATCTAGAGTCGTCCCAGCTAGGCCTGTCACGGCCTATAGCCAGGTAGGCTACACGGCTGCAACAACACACCCACTTTAAGACTGGGCTGATTGAGTGTCCATCACTACCACTAAGAATTGGCAGATGTTATCGTGTGTTGTAATTTACTCGCAATCTTGGCCCAAAGTGAATAACTACTATACATTGATATCAAATTATTCAAAACAATATCTATAAAGACGAACAAAGGACAAAAATAGTAAGGGCGCACTCTACGACAAATACAGCAACACAACCACAACAAATACAGTAACACCACAACAAATACAGTAACACCACAACAAATACAGTAACACCACAACAAATACACTATCATCACCGCATGACAAACAAGTAACACCACCACAACAAATACAGTAACACCACGACAAATACACTATCACCACCACACAACAAACACAGTACCACCACGACAAACAGCAACATCTCAGAAGAAATAAGACACAGTAAAGGTGCTACAGAAGAACCACCCATGTGTAGCTGGCCAGTAACGCCCCCCCCCCACACACACACACCAATATACCGTAAGACGCGCGAAAGCTTAAGCAGTAAAGCGCGCGATGATGCGCGAACTGTCTTCTTTTATATCTTGCACCATGCAGAGTGGCACTGACCATCCCCCCCTCCCGACAGCCACTGCCAGGGGGGGGTGGCACTGACCCCCCCCCCGACAGACACTGCCAGGGGGGGGGGGGTGGCACTGACCCCCTAACGGTTACTCTCAACACAAGATCCACCCAAAACAACATTCCTCCCGTTATACATCAGAGGCGGGACCAAAGAGAAAGAGCTCAACCCCCGCAAGCACAACTAGGCGAGTACATTAGCTGCCCAAAAATATCAAAATCTAGTCTAAAAAAAGGCGAGGAAAAAAAACTGGTTTTCATTAAAGTTTAGTTGTTGCACCAAGCAACACTGCAAGGTGTTCCCGCACTTTCGCCAGGAACGTTAAACTGTCTGCTATTCAATTATTTAAAAAAAGGTAAAATCCTCCTTTCCATTTTAGACTCCCACGGCGAGGATTATTCTCCTCTCTCATGCTGAAGGATTCCGACATGAAGTGTGTGTGTGTGTGTGTACCTTGGATAGCTTCTGGGGATCATGGGCCCCGCGGCCCGGTCAAACGACCAAGCCCTCTGGTTGGTCTAGTCAACCAGGCTGTTGGACGCGGCTGCTCGCAGCCTAACGGATGAATCGCAGCCTTGTTGATCAGGTATTCTTTGGGAGTTACACTTATAACTAAATACCAAAACATGACCCTCTTTACAAGAATTATAAAGAGGGCCTGAAAGGTGTGCAAGAGTGAGCTGTCAGTATCCGAATATCCCCCCCCCCCCTTATGGTTATATAATTCTCAAGTGACACTATTGAACGCCGCCTTTCATGCATGTTTATTTTACCTTCTGCTCCTCTTAAGAAATTACTAAAGTATTCGCATGTGGTATCTATGTGTCGTCTTATCCGTCTGTAGATTATAACACGATACGATGTAAGTTGCCGATGGAACCCCGGCAACTTACCCAGCCTTGCATGAAATATATATTTTATATGCAGGAGTGTTGCAAGCAGGAACGTGCAAGGCCTAAAATTTACCCTTCGGGGTTGCATCTATTGAAAAGTTGAAGTCTATTTCCTTTGCAGCTGTGGTAATTACTTTCTTCCCCTCGTCCATTCCACTACGGCACAACAGAGCTAGCGGGCAAGTAGTAATTGCCAGCACTGACATAGTAATGAGGTTACTGGCGTTAAGTAATTAACTAATCAAACCGACTTAGATTAGTCTGCCGTCCTGGTCTACCGGAAAAATGAATTCCTTCCTTACACAAGGAAAAGTGTTCCATGACGGCTGGAGATGGAGGGGCTGGGGTTGTGTGAGGAAGCTTTAGATGGAGTTGGTGGGGTGGGGTGTGGGGTTAGTGGGTGGGGGTGTGGGGTGAGTGGGTGGGGGTGTGGGGTGAGAAGGGATTACAGGCTGGGCAGAGGGAGCATAGCACTAGCAAACATTGACAAGACACAGTTCGCACTAAGTGCTACCCGGCCACATAACCAAAGTAGGCCACTGCTCTTATTATAGAGCCCAGTAACGGCAAAACTTCCTTATCATCATCTATCTGACGCCTGTCTCTGAGGTGCTCCACGTCCGCCGCCGCCGCCACCCGTCTCCTCCCAGGCTGATAACGGCACGCAGCAGTCACTTTATGGAACCAATCTTCAAGATTCGAGACATTACCAACCATCACACTCAACAGCTACACACACAAGATGGATGTTCATGTGCACGACTAAGGGGAAGAAACCATTTAGTAGAGAAATGTCAAACACGTTACGGGAGATAGAGCGACACAGGGAGCAAAGTCATAACAATAAACCAGGGCGCCCATTTCCTTTATTGCACACATACCAAAACCGGCAATTTTCAATTCTAAATGGATGAAAACTAGGCGAGATTAGATCGCTGACGCGTGTTATATCCCGACACGATACAGTGAAGACAAGCGAGCACCGGGGAGGAACTACACTCCCAGCATCTCTTCCGACGGTCATAAAAGAGCAATCTAGTCTTGCATGGCGCCTACCAGCCTTCACAACGCATTACTTCACTCAAAACACCGATAAAAATATCCAAGGAACCAATTCTTATTGTATCTTTGTATCTGCCAATAAAGCGAGCGGGAATGGCAAGGCGGAAGAGCTTCCAGCACCAGCCACCACACAGCTCCAGTACGGCAGTACTGGAGATGGATTGATGACCGCTCCATAGTCGTAGCCGAGCAGCTCTGGCGTAGTACCCCCTGACGCGTCACGTAACGAGGAAAGACTTTAGTTCCGTCTGAAGTCTTCATAGCTAAGGACGAAACAATACTGATAAGAGGCAGTGCAAACGGCGCTACTGAAAAAAATCGTGGGCAAATATGGGGAATCACGTCCCCTCTTTGAACATTAAGATAGGTCGCTCGTCACATGGTCAACTGCAAATCATCATCAATCAAATCACAGCACACAGGCTGCGGTTAGGTTGTCTGCGGTCAAGGCTGCGGTTAGGTTGTCTGCGGTCAAGGCTGCGGATAGGTTGTCTGCGGTCAAGGCTGCGGTTAGGTTGTCTGCGGTCAAGGGTGCGGTTAGGTTGCGTACATCACAGGTTATAGCAATACTGTATATATAAATAAGATTAAGCAGCAGAGGTGGTACCCCCTCTAGGAATAATATGTTTTAAATATACCCGTATACACAGACTAATTAGAAATCCGACCTTAATTCATAAGCTTATTTTGATTAAGCTAAGTGAACACGAGCTTAACCGTGGCTGGGTCCACGACGCGGCGATAGAAAGTGTATATACATGATCCTAAATGTACATATAGGTGTCTGGTTGATGTTTAAATCTCGGCCGCGATGCTCTGGCCACACACATATGTACTTTACATACACGTGCAACCCGTCCTCCTAATAGAACGTCGCATTTTGACGTATACTCTACCAGGAAATTACTCTTACCCAAGGCATAAAAAATTTGTACAAGAAAATGGTAGCGGCTCGCGAAATTGACACTGTCCCGTTTTCTGTTTTGGGTCCTCTGGTAGGTTAGGAAAAGGGTACTTTAGTACAACATTTTTCCCGACGACGAGAAATCTTAAATTAAGAGGACGGGCTGACGTGAGTACCCACGTGGGGCCTCCATTGGTACTCTTGGTACTCATGAAGCCTTGCTGGGGGCCACTGGGAACTTCATTGGTACCGCTAAAAAATTTTTTTAAATATTTTAAATACTGTAAAAATTTTTTTTTTTTAACTTTGAATGATCAAATCTGTATATGAAAGCCTTGGAGGTTTGTACTAGATAAAGTAAACACACACATGGTTATAGAACAATAAACAAATACTGCTTGAGCATCAACGCACCACCAAGCTAACCATCAACGCGCCACCAAGCTAACCATCAACGCACCACCAAGCTAACCATCAACGCGCCACCAAGCTAACCATCAACGCACCACCAAGCTAACCATCAACGCGCCACCAAGCTAACCATCAACGCACCACCAAGCTAACCATCAACGCGCCACCAAGCTAACCATCAACGCACCACCAAGCTAACCATCAACGCACCACCAAGCTAACCATCAACGCACCACCAAGCTAACCATCAACGCACCACCAAGCTAACCATCAACGCACCACCAAGCTAACCATCAACGCACCACCAAGCTAACCATCAACGCACCACCAAGCTAACCATCAACGCACCACCAAGCTAACCATCAACGCACCACCAAGCTAACCATCAACGCACCACCAAGCTAACCATCAACGCACCACCAAGCTAACCATCAACGCACCACCAAGCTAACCATCAACGCACCACCAAGCTAACCATCAACGCACCACCAAGCTAAGCATCAACGCACCACCAAGCTAAGCATCAACGCACCACCAAGCTAACCATCAACGCACCACCAAGCTAACCATCAACGCACCACCAAGCTAAGCATCAACGCACCACCAAGCTAAGCATCAACGCACCACCAAGCTAAGCATCAACGCACCACCAAGCTAACCATCAACGCACCACCAAGCTAACCATCAACGCGCCACCAAGCTAACCATCAACGCACCACCAAGCTAAGCATCAACGCACCACCAAGCTAACCATCAACGCACCACCGAGCTAACCATCAACGCACCACCAAGCTAAGCATCAACGCACCACCAAGCTAACCATCAACGCACCACCAAGCTAACCATCAACGCACCACCGAGCTAACCATCAACGCACCACCAAGCTAACCATCAACGCACCACCAAGCTAAGCATCAACGCACCACCAAGCTAAGCATCAACGCACCACCAAGCTAACCATCAACGCACCACCAAGCTAACCATCAACGCACCACCAAGCTAACCATCAACGCACCACCAAGCTAAGCTGCCGATGCATTAAAATATCTTAAAACACGCGTACATGTTGGGAATTAATTTGGATATCGATCAGCAAGCCATTTTTTGTATTAATTTTTTCGCAATCGTGAACCCTGAGGCAAGATAACGAACCACCCGCCTTCCCCCGAGGGGAAACACCAGCCAGGGGAGACCAACAAGTCTTTTATTGGTGATTATGTATTAACCGAAGGTACGCAAGGTGCCTGACCCGGGATGTGATCACTTAAGGTGGTGGTGGTTGTTTGCGTTCTGTTGATGCGTAAACAATTGTGGAGACGTGCGTTCTCAACGGGTGGGCGGGAAGACGGGTGGGCGGGAAGACGGGTGGGCGGGAAGACGGGAGGGCGGGAAGACGGGAGGGCGGGAAGACGGGTGGGCGGGAAGACGGGTGGGCGGGAAGACGGGAGGGCGGGAAGACGGGTGGGCGGGAGGGCGGGAAGACGGGAAGACGGGTGGGCGGGAGGGGCGGGGTGGTTCAGCACGTGCCTCGGAGACCAAAATAACCCGAGTACGTCACCACTTGTCACAAACGACCACTAAGTTATCAAGTTTTAACCTCACAACACCTTTAACCAAACTGGTGTTGCTGGCACTCCAGTACTGCAACACTTGCCACATCTTCCTGGACGAACACTTTGAAGTGCACAATGGAAGCACATTAACGTGATGCATCAAGATAATCAATAGGAGCCATGGAGGAGGATTCGAATCCGCTCACTTGGTATACTCCCAAGCTAGCGCCCTAGACACGTCCTTTCAGTGTCGTGATGTAGTGGTCAAAGGCGTTTGGGAGTACCAAATAAGCGGGTTCGAAGCTTCCCGCGTGGCTCCTACTGATTTTCAGAAAAAAATTAAAAACATAGTTTTGAATGACTTGTTAGTCATTAACATGTACACGACCGTCGTGTTGGAACCATGCGTGACCAACTGAGCAGCCTCTAATTACATTACTGGACAAACCATAGTTTGTCTAAGGAACGGGTCGGTGACAGCTTACCTCGTCACGTGTCGCTAATCACAAACTGAACACAATTCCATTTCCTTAAAAGAGCACAGGCTACCAAAGCCTGCAGTACCTGCTTGATGGGATTCAGGGAAGAGTTCTACTCCCCAAGCCCGGCCCGGGGCCAAGCTTGACTTGCGAGATACTGGTCCACCAGGCTGTTGCTTGGAGCGGCCCGCAGGCCCACATATCCACTACAGCCTGGCTGGTTCGGCACTTCTGGCAAGAACAAGCTTGAGGCCCAGAGCTCAGGCTAGTGTTCATAAGAGTTTAAATCTACAATTTATACCTGTTGTCTAGTGCAGTATTCTCCCCCCCCCCCCCGGGTGTGGGAGTAAATACAAGCAGCATCCAAAGACCCAACTGAATTACTGGACAAGGTCCTCAAGGTCCAATTATTCCTCCAACAAAATGTTTAATTTAATCAAGATTCCTCCAAGTTTATTCCTCCAAGGAGTGCCGGACCAACCGGGCTGTGGTGGGTATGTGGGCCTGCGGGCCGCTCCAAGCAACAGCCTGGTGGACCAAACTCTCACAAGTCAAGCCTGGCCTCGGGCCGGGCTTGGGGAGTAGAAGAACTCCCAGAACCCCATCAACCAGATATCAAGATGATAATGTGTTGGGAGAGATGCTTACCAAGAATAGTGGCGCGCTCTTGCACCTCGGGCCACTTATCCCTAACCTGCCCTCATCACTGCTGACGTACCCTGATCTCATCCACTCATTAATAACCTCAAAACAAGCCAATTAAACTCTGCCGTTTAAACAAATTTACAACGTAGTTCACTGCAAAATAGACTGGGGAAAATTAGCCACCTTGTGAAGTATGCTCACTTAAATTATCCAAGACAACCTACTTCAACACACAGCATCCAAGTACCGTAGAGTTGTGTTGTGAAGAAAGTACCCAACTCCAACCATTCGGGTCCAAAAGAAAAGAAATTACATTCTCAAAGGCCTGAAAGCACCAGTATAAAATATGTTATGAATTTTTCAGATCCGTAACCTATGTTTATGGGCAGCACAAAACGTCCACCAGACTTTCCGACACAGTGATTGCCAGGATCGGGTTGGGTTACCGTTACCTGTGGCAGGTGGCTACAGGTGACGGATCTCCCAATCCTGAGCACTCCAGGTACTCCTCTGGAGTACTTACTCCTCCTCACTCCTCTCTCCTCTGACCAGGAACTGCGGCATGATCTCCCACACACTACATCACCGAATGCGAAGTTATCGGGCCATTCAGACCCGTTGGCATGAGGTACCTGGAGCTTTGCAATTACTTTATTAACGCGTGTTCTTCAGGATATCCTCACACCGTACCCAATATTTGCCAGTCCAGACTAAAGATCACTAGGCATGACTAACCATCTAGTGGAATGGGGAGGTTATCTTTGTTATCTTGAGATGATTTCGGGGCTTTTAGTGTCCCCGCGGCCCGGTCCTCGACCAGGCCTCCACCCCCAGGAAGCAGCCCGTGACAGCTGACTAACACCCAGGTACCTAATTTACAGCTAGGTAACAGGGGCATAGGGTGAAAGAAACTCTGCCCATTGTTTCTCGCCGGCGCCTGGGATCGAACCCAGGACCACAGGATCACAAGTCCCGCGTGCTGTCCGCTCGGCCGACCGGCTCCCATCACATAATAGCATTTTATGCATCATTTTAGCATAGTTTTAGCATCACATAATAAGATTTTGATTGTACTCTTCATATAGTCTAGGGTAGCTCCACAAATGTAGGTAGCTCCACAAAAGCAGTGCCCGAGCCCAAGCACAGTGCCCGAGCCCAAGCACAGTGCCCGAGCCCAAGCACAGTGCCCGAGCCCAAGCACAGTGCCCGAGCCCAAGCACAGTGCCCGAGCCCAAGCACAGTGCCCGAGCCCAAGCACAGTGCCCGAGCCCAAGCACAGTGCCCGAGCCCAAGCACAGTGCCCGAGCCCAAGCACAGTGCCCGAGCACAAGCACAGTGCCCGAGGATATCACGGAGGATAGTACGAGGATCCACCTCCAGCAACCAGGAGGCCTGGTCTACGACCGGGCCGCGGGGTCGCTGAGCCCCGAAATCACCTAAAGGTAACCTCAAGGTAAGGTACATATTTTCACTCTTCACTATTACTGCTTGGGGTAATGCTCATCAGGAAATTAAAATTTTATCTTTGTTATGTCTTTCGTGTGCAAGAAGCACCTGTTTGGCGCGTCTTCCATGGCATCTAAGATCATGTCATAGTGGTCTAGCAGCCGGAAAGGGGACAGGAAGGGGAGAAGAGGAGCATCCTACTCTAAACCCCATGTTGTTCAGGGTCGTGTGGACAGCATGACTTGTGTAATCATACTTCTTGACGCTCAGTCTAAGACTTTTGGAGGCGTTCATGCTATTTTTTTTTTTGGGGGGGGTGGGGGGGGGGGAAGGTCTGTTTTACTGCCCTCGTTGTGAAGTGGCCCAATCTCTGCTATTTTAAGCGTTCCTGAGATGATGCATATCTGAGATATATCTTCAAATGATACTCAGTGATATTTTTTATAAATTCTTTACAAATATGGAATTCCAGGAGTCTGGCAGTCACGTCAGGGTGTGAGCAGCCGCGTCCAACAGCCTGGTTGACCAAACGGGTCTAGGTCGTCGTAACGTTCACAAATTCGTTGAACATCAGTGTGTTCAATGGTTCACCAGTAAGTTTTACTATATCCTAAAAGCACTCCAATAATTTATCATTGAATGTCTTACTTAAGCAGGGGCTTGACAGCTAATTTTACAGCGCTGGGGATTCGTAGTCCTGAGGTTCCGGGTTCGATCCCGGGTGGAGACGGAAACAAATGGGCCGAGCTTCTTTGACTCTGATGCACTGTTCACCTAGCAGTAAATAGGTACCTGGGAGTTAGACAGGTTACAGGCTGCTTCCTGGGGGTGTGTAACAAAGTTGGCCTGGTCGAGGACCGGGCCGCGGGGACGCTAAGCCCCCAAATCATCTCAAGATAACTTCAAGATGGATTTCCTAAGCACCACAGGCCCCGAGGGGCGTCGCCTGGAGCACTAGGCCGGGACAACATAGGCAATAAGCCTTGAAACAGCCGCGGCTCCGCCACCACGGCCCCACTTCCATCAACTGATGAGGATGTGCAAATAGAGAAGTATATGACAGAGCCGCCACTGGTGTGATGGTGCAAGTTCAAAGCCACTCTTGATTATTAGCTGGGACGACGTCGCGCTAGTGAACCGCCGCCACGGACCCGGAGGAGAGGGGTCGAAACCCCTAGGAACGCATTTACCCATCCCTCTACGACCACCACCAGCCCAGACAAGCACCACGACCACCACCAGCCCAGACAAGCACCACGACCACCACCAGCCCAGACAAGCACCACGACCACCACCAGCCCAGACAAGCACCACGACCACCACCAGCCTAGACAAGCACCACGACCACCACAGCCCAGACAAGCACCACGACCACCACAGCCCAGACAAGCACCACGACCACCACAGCCCAGACAAGCACCACGACCACCACAGCCCAGACAAGCACCACGACCACCACAGCCCAGACAAGCACCACGACCACCACCAGCCCAGACAAGCACCACGACCACCACAGCCCAGACAAGCACCACGACCACCACAGCCCAGACAAGCACCACGACCACCACAGCCCAGACAAGCACCACGACCACCACAGCCCAGACAAGCACCACGACCACCACCAGCCCAGACAAGCACCACGACCACCACAGCCCAGACAAGCACCACGACCACCACAGCCCAGACAAGCACCACGACCACCACAGCCCAGACAAGCACCACGACCACCACAGCCCAGACAAGCACCACGACCACCACAGCCCAGACAAGCACCACGACCACCACAGCCCAGACAAGCACCACGACCACCACCAGCCCAGACAAGCACCACGACCACCACCAGCCCAGACAAGCACCACGACCACCACAGCCCAGACAAGCACCACGACCACCACCAGCCCAGACAAGCACCACGACCACCACAGCCCAGACAAGCACCACGACCACCACAGCCCAGACAAGCACCACGACCACCACAGCCCAGACAAGCACCACGACCACCACAGCCCAGACAAGCACCACGACCACCACTAGCCCAGACAAGCACCACGACCACCACAGCCCAGACAAGCACCACGACCACCACTAGCCCAGACAAGCACCACGACCACCACAGCCCAGACAAGCACCACGACCACCACAGCCCAGACAAGCACCACGACCACCACAGCCCAGACAAGCACCACGACCACCACAGCCCAGACAAGCACCAAGCCCTCCCCGGCCCCTTGTTTACAAGCCCACATACCATCTCTGGTACACTGAGAAAAACATTTCTTCAGAACTTGATGGCTGACGAGAAAATAGTCAACTTTGGCTCTCATTAGTAAAGCAGCGACTTTAAAACAACAACTTTGATAGAGCAAATGAGGTTCCAGGACTCTTCTGGTCTCAAGTTTCTAATTAATGTCGAGGAAATAATATTTCAACAAATTTAAAACACGCATGGACCAAACTTGTGGTTTCTTGAGAAATATTTTCAACCAATGATGCTGGGAGCCGGTGGCTGAGCGGACAGAACACTGGACGCGTGATCCTATGATCCCGGGTTCGATCCCGGGCGCCGGCGAGAAACAACGAGCAGAGTTTCTTTCACCCTGATGCTCCTGTTACCTAGCAGTAAATAGGTACCTGGGAGTCAGCTGTCACGGGCTGCTTCGTAGGGGTCGAGGCCTGGTCGAGGACCGGGACGAGGGGACACTAAGCCCCGAAATCATCTCAAGAAAACCTCAAGAAAATGATACACAATACCCCTCTATCTACCACCACCCACCCAGCTGCACTTGCTCTACAAACTCTCCAACTGCTCCTGCTCCACTTTCTACTTTTTTATTAACATTTATTGCTTAAATCTCTTCTTTTTCTTCCTTTATCCTTCCTCCACCGTCTTCACTGCTGCTCCTGCAACCGTTCCATTCTCTCTCTCTCCCGCGCCTGATAATACGATGGTGGCCCCTGAAGACCCTTTATCAGACTGCAAACTGGTTCCCCCGTATCTACTACCTCCAGAGGATGGGCTAGAACTGAGGAGCGGAGTGGAGGGATGCACTGATAACGTCTCCACCGTTGTGAAGGTGACGTTAAGACGCTGGGAGGGACCCCTCTAAAGACATTAAAGCCGGTCGTCAAAGTAGTTAACACACTGTCAACTACAACTACGCGTACCGAGGTAACCACACGGACGAACGAACGAAAAATACAGGAAGAGATACTCTTGAGGTAACCGGGCTTAACAACACGCTATATACCGCTTACTGGAAAGCACTTCAACAACTTCTACTTGGGTTGGGGAGGAAGCACTTCCTCCTCCTCACCCCAACAGAATCGAGCCACAGATAAAACTCCTTTTAACTGAGATGAAACTCCTTTTAACTAAATTTTCTTCTATGCCGTAAGGGCTGCAGCTTCCTCCATTGATCATTGCATGTCCTCTCACTGAAAGAGACAACAACAGTTGGAAATTTAGGTGTCCAAGGCATGTACCTAAACCATTAATAGCGGACGCCAATCAAACACTAATGTTATGCACCAGGCTGAGCGTCTGGGAGTGTTCTACTCTCCCAGCCCGGCCCGAGGCCAGGCTCCACTAGTGAGAGCTTGGTTCAGTAATGTCGGACTAAGTTTATGTCCGGCCATTCTTAAGTTGAACATAAGAATGAACAACCCAGGAAAAGACAGGGGGCGCGAAATTGACAATGGCTTAGTTGGATTTTATTATTGGAGTTACAGCGCTGCTCCTGAGCCAAGGTAAGTCCACTACGGGCTCACCATAGCCCGTGCTACCTACCTACCTTGTGTTCCTTGGAACTTTTGGATCAGAGAAGCAGAATCTAAAACTCTAACAATATTACTGTTTAGTGGTAGAAAGGGAAGAGCACATTGCTGGGAAGGCAGAGAAGCACCAAGCTCCGAGTAGTCTACTACTAGTAGTCTACACATGGAGGGTAGACAGCCTGAGATACTACCCCTAACCTTGAGGTTACCTTGAGGTGTTTTCGGGGCTTAGGGTCCCCGCGGCCCGGTCGTCGACCAGGCCTCCTGTTTGCTGGACTAGTCGACCAGGCTGTTGGACGCGGCTGCTCGCAGCCTGACGTACCCTCACCACGTACCCTTCTGGGACGTATCCACAGAATCTGGGCCCAGGACGAAGCGCATACCCCGGAGGTACCTGGAGAGGGCTTCGAGAGTTCTACTCCGAGCCCGGCCTGGCTCGGCAGCATGAGCACTATCAATAGCTATGTTCGGAGGCGTCTTTGTGGAGTCTGAAGTGAGAGGCTGGAGTCTTGTCCACGACACACACACACACACACACCTCTGTGAATCTTGAGTGTTTAGTAGTTCAATGAAAACACTCACCGTGTGTGTTGTCTTCAGTAAATGTTTATTCTCCCTTGAGCAAATGCCGAAACTTTCTTTTACTTGCATTTTGCGTAGAATTCCGTTGTTAATTTTGCAGATTTTTTTGGGCTGTCACCCCTGTAACTACGTCTACTGAATATTTACTACACATTTTACCTGGTGGAAAAAAGTATTTACGAAAACATTTACACAAAAATCACCAAAATACATTGTGTTCAGAGGATCAAACAGCCGGTCCGGGGGCTGGCTTCATTACTCTCACAAAAACTCGACTCAATTGTTGAGTCTAAGCGAGAGAGTTTATTCTACAATCGCAAAAGAATCCAATTCTCCACCTCTGAGAGGAAGCATATAGTCGAGGTTACTAATGACACGTTCTCTATCTTCATCCCCACCAATGTCGAGTGTCCAGGCGTGTTTACAACCCCGTATCTGGAGTGGTTGCATCAACATTAGTGTAAGTGGTTGGGCTCTCTCTCCAGACACGACCCATGACTCCACGACGGTGCTGCAGGCCGCTCCACACGCTGCCACTGTACACCCTGAGGTGTTGAGCTGTGTAGTCTACTCTAATAACACACACAACACACACCTACCTCACCTGTTGATTGACGGTTGAGAGGCGGCACCAAAGAGCTCAACCCCCGCAAACACAACTAGGCGAGTACAACTAGGTGAGTACACACACACACACACACACACACACATACTGCTGATTTGCTGCACAGCCACATCAGGAGAAAAAACAGCAGTAAAGGAACAGGTAATAAAATTAAGGATAGGGGCAGAAGGATTCACTACAAACGACAAGGAAGTCTGTGAGGAACTGAATAAGAAATTCCAGGAGGTCTTCACCTTAGAGCAAGGCGATATTCCAGAGTTAAGAGGGGAAATTGTTAACCAGGAACCACTAGAACAGTTTGAGATTACCAGTGGGGAAGTAAGGAAGTTTTTACTAGAGTTAGATGTGACAAAGGCTATAGGCCCGGATGGAATCTCCCCTTGGATACTAAAGGAAGGAGCAGGAGCACTGTGCCTGCCACTCTCCATAGTGTATAACAGATTACTGGCAACAGGGGAAGTGCCAGAAATTAGAAAAGCAGCCAAATGTAGTCCCGATATACAAGAAAGGGAATAGGCAGGAAGCACTGAACTACAGGCCAGTGTCCCTAACCTGCATACCATGCAAGCTGATGGAGAAGATTGTGCGAACTAGTAGACCATCTGGAGCAAAAGAACTTTGTAACACAACATCAACATGGGTTCAGGGATGGCAAGTCCTGCCTTCACAGCGTTAATTGAATTCTATGACCAGGCAACAAAAATCAGGCAAGAAAGAGAGGGATGGGCAGACTGCATATTTTTGGATTGTCAGAAAGCCTTTGATACAGTACCACACAAGAGGCTAGTGAAAAAGCTGGAGATGCAGGCTGGAGTGAAAGGGAAGGTACTCTACTGGACAAGGGAGTACCTAAGCAACAGAAGACAACGAGTCACTGAGGGGTGAGGTCTCAGATTGGCGAGACGTCACAAGTGGAGTCCCGCAGGGGTCAGTCCTTGGACCTATACTGTTTCTATGTAAATGATCTCCCAGAGGGTATAGACTCGTTTCTCTCAATGTTTGCCTGATGCAAAAATTACGAGGAGGACTGAAACACAAACTAAAGCAGATTAAATTAAAAAATAAAAATACATTGCCTATTGAAGTTTCACAAGAGGAGAACGGAGGTGGTCAGGTCCCTGGCCAACACCTCCAACACCTCTATTAACTCCCAAACTTTTCCCAACACAAGACACCCTTCAAAAGCGAAATACCGCTCAATTTAACGAAACATTACAAACTAAACAAAGGCTGGTGTAATTGTTTAACTATAGTTAATGTACCAGGGAAGAGAGATACCAACGTATTTGAAATGGGTGACAGCATGTTTATCGGCATTGTTATCAATCGTTAGTTTTCTGGTCCACTTTTGTGATTACCAATTCGTCTGTTAAATATCATAGTTTGATTACAAGACCAAAGCTCTTTAACTGTATGTATTCAATTTAAGAATATTTGCGATTCGTGATAGGTTATGTGCAAGTTATGTGCACCTGCCGGTCGGAGGGAGCCGGTCGGCCGAGCGGACAGCACGCTGGACTTGTGATCCTGTGGTCCTGGGTTCGATCCCAGGCGCCGGCGAGAAACAATGGGCAGAGTTTCTTTCACCCTATGCCCCTGTTACCTAGCAGTAAAATAGGTACCTGGGTGTTAGTCAGCTGTCACGGGCTGCTTCCTGGGGGTGGAGGCCTGGTCGAAGACCGGGCCGTGGGGACACTAAAGCCCCGAAATCATCTCAAGATAACCTCAAGATAACCAAGATAACCTGAGCATACCTTGGTCGGCCCCTCACAGTGTTCGAGAGAACTGGATAAACACCTCCAAAAAGCTCGACACTCCTCGTACGGTGCCTAGTTACATTAATTTAGCTTCACTTCTGTGGCCTTGGAAAGTGCAGAGGATTTCCGGTTGGTAAGACAACCTCACACTCGTTGTACCAATTAAATTTTTTTTTTTAATTTTGCCTCGAGGGGCGAGTTTATTGGGCAGCGCCACTCATCTTGTGAGTGAACATACCGCCATAGTTTTACCACCTATATCCATACTAGCTATGGATATAGGCCTGGGGCTAGATTCACGAAGCAGTTACGTAAGTACTTACGAACGTGTACATCTTTCCTCAATCTTTGACGGCTTTGGGTACATTTATTAATCAGTTTACAAGCACGAAAACTTCCCAATCAACTGTTATTGTTATAAACAGTCCTCCTGGTGCTTCGGAGCTCATTAACTGTTTAATAATTGGAAACAAAGCCGCCAAAGATTGAGAAAAGATGTACAGGTTCGTAAGTGCTTTCGTGAATCTGGCCCCTGACTCGTACGTCAGGCTGCGAGCAGCCGCGTCCAACACCCTGGTTGACCAGTCCAGCAACCAGGAGGCCTGGTCGACGACCGGGCCGCGGGGACGCTAAGCCCCGGAAGCACCTTAAGGTAAGGTAGCTAGTTCATACAGTATCACTTCCCCGTTAGCAATATCAAAGGCATTTGTCAAATCTGGAAATATTGTGCATTTGTCAGTTCCACCTCCACGAACAGTGAAAAAGGTTCTGACAGTTCTGTACACGTTCACAATGAATGAAAAAACACTGATATCAGGTGCCATATGCTCTTTAATTCTATACAATATAAGTCAAGCACCATTGTCTATGGTGTTCCACCTGCAAATGGTCAGCGAGACTGAGATGAAAAATAATGTTGGCCAAGTTTTGGTACCGCTCGGGGGGCCTCGTAGCCAGGGACCAGATTCACGAAAGCACTTACGCAAGCACTTACGAACCTGTACATCTTTTCTCAATCTTTGGCAGCTTTGTTTACAATTATTAAACAGTTAATGAGCTCCGAAGCACCAGGAGGCTCTTTATAACAATAACAACAGTTGATTGGGAAGTTTTCATGCTTGTAAACTGTTTAATAAATGTAACTAAAGCCGCCAAAGATTGAGGAAAGATGTACACGTTCGTAAGTGCTTGCGTAAGTGCTTTCGTGAATCTGGCCCCTGGTGGATAGCGCGCAGGACTCTTAATTCTGTGGCGCGGGTTTCGATTCCCGCACGAGGCAGAAACAAATGGGCAAAGTTTTTCACCCTGAATGCCCCGGTTACCTAGCAGTAAATAGGTACCTGGGAGTTAGTCAGCTGTCACGGGCTGCTTCCTGGGGGTGGAGGCCTGGTCGAGGACCGGGCCGCGGGGACACTAAAGCCCCGAAATCATCTCAAGATAACCTCAAGATAACCGCGAGACGAAACTGGTGAGACAGGGCAGCTTATCCAGTGACAGAACTCTCATTAAGCAATTATAATAGTGGACTATTAAGTTCAAGACGTAGTAGTGTAAGGTCATGATAATCAGGATCGTCCTCACGATGAAAGTAGGGCATTACAAACATCCGGAAGGTACTAATATGTCGCTACCTACCTACCGTGTGGAGGTTCCGGGATCAATGGCCCCGCGGCTCTGTTTCCGACCAGACCTCCCGGTTGGTCGTCTGGTCAACCAGGCTGTTGGACGCGGCTGGTCGCAGCCTGACGTATGAGTCACAGCCTGGATTGATCAGTCCAGCAACCAGGAGGCCTGGTCGACGACCGGCCCGCGGGGACGCTAAGCCCCGGAAGCACCTCAAGGTAACCTCAAGGTCCAGTTAACCCACAAAAGACCACAGAAGGTTTACTTACTGTAATTTACCCTTCAAACTAGTGACAAATCTAAATATTAAAAAAATAGTTTTTCCCATAGTAGCAAATAACTAAATAGAATGAAATACGGAGGTAGTGCCAGGTTCCCCGTCTCTAGCATGTATCTAGCTTGGTGACACCATCAAGCTAGTATCTAGTAAGCCTTGAGGTAATTCCTGAGGGGAGAGTCGTCGCTGCACGCAGTTTGATGTAGCAATCAAAGCCCATTTGATCAAATTCCTTTCGGAAGTGCTCATCAAGCTTCCTCTAACGCATTGGTTTGTTCCAAATGTCAAAATGCGGGAACAACCGTGGACATCTTGAAGAGAAAACTAGATAGTTTTCTAAAGAAGTGCCGGACCAACCGGGCTGTGGTGGGTCTGTGGGCCAGCGGGCCGCTCCAAGCAACAGCCTGTTAGACCAAGCTCTCACACGTCAAGCCTGGCCTCGGGCCGGACTTCTGGGAGTAGAAGAACTCCCAGAACCCCACCAAGCAGGTGTCAAGCAGGTGCCAAGCAGGTGCCAAGCAGGTGCCCCTCACATTTAGACAAAGGTTGCTGACAATCTCCGTGACCAGACCAGGCAACTAGTACGCCTGATTTACGAGAGCGAGTCTCTAAAAATATTTAATTATTTAAATACAAATATTTAAATAACTAAATTTAATAATCTTCACTGACTGTTTTGACTGGACTTTGATCCTGCAGGTCTCAAACCCGACCTTCACCAACCTTCACCAGCCACTTAGCGCATTGTGTGCTTAATGCACCACGATCACTACACACGGGGAGGTGAATATGTAGGCTGAGGGAGGGAGGGACGGAGTGAGGGAGGGACGGAGTGAGGGAGGGACGGAGTGAGGGAGGGACGGAGTGAGGGAGGGGAGGGAGTGAGGGAGGGGTCCTGGCCGTGGTGGTGATAACACAGCCGCCCTCCACGCCCCGGGCTCACTCACGAACTTGAGATGCAGTTCCGGTTATTTGACAACTTAGTCAACGTGACGCTCGGTAACTTTGCCAGCTCCGGGTCTTTGAACCCCTCCCCCCCCCCAACCCACCCAACCCTTCCACTGCACGTGGGAAGGGGGTTTCAAGGGAAGGGGTGGAATGGGAAATTCTATGTTTCCACTGCACGTAGACGGGCTTCCACCCTGTAACATCACCCCACCTGTATAACCTCATGAGAGGTAGGGGGAGGGGGTAGAGGGATAAGGGGGGGGAAGAGTTGGTGTACTCTAAGCCCAGTCTGGCTCTACTAGGCTTATCTTGTGCTAATTTGATCAAACAGGCTGTGGCCGGCAGCGGGCCTCAGGTCTGATTGAAAGCAACACAATGACCTTACCTTTACCTTAATATAATAAATAAGAAAAAACAGTATTTCGGCAAGAATTTCTTTGCACAGCATCGTGTTACTGGCTTTCAAAGAATGCACCCCCGATTCATCGCCAAAAATGTGTACTTTCAAAAATCATTCTACATTCTTGTATAGAAAAAAATATATATTGCACAAACAGCCTGCACGTGCAGTGGAGAAACTTATGTTCGTACAAGCACCCTTCACTCAAGCAACATTGCACAATGTGCGCGCGCATGAGAAGGCAACATTAAGGTCAATCTAAAACCACCCAGTTAGCTTTTGTTGTGTCGAGACACTGTTTCGCTGAAATAAAAAGTCTTTATTGCGCAAGTTACGTGAGAGAAAAATATGAACACCGGAGAATATCGAGTCAACAAGACCAGTGTCACAGACGCCATTACACTAATATAATGGTCTGTGACGTGTGCCATTATTTCACAAGTGGTGAGGGTGACACCCGCCACCCTCCACACGCAGTCTCTCGTGGGTGACCTCCTGGCCTCTCTACCTACCTCCCTACCTACCTCCCTACCTACTTACCTACCTACTTACCTACCTACCTACCTACCTACTTACCTACCTACCTACCTACCTACTTACCTACCTACCTACCTACCTACCTACCTACCTACCTACCTACCTACCTCCCTACCTCCCTACCTACCTACCTACCTACCTACCTCCCTCCCTCCCTCCCTCACGTCCCTTCCATCCCTCCCTCCCTCCCTCCCTCCCTCCCTCCCCAACCAACCCTCCATCTCTGGAGGGCTGCGTACCGCACCTGCAATCCCCCCTGCCCCCTTTCCTATCCAATTTACCTCTACTCCCCCCTACATTATCTCGTGCCCCCCCCCCCTCCCAACACACCAAATTGAGTGCCCAAGTGAGTCAAAGAGATTAGATTTTTTTCAGTGTCAGTAGTTAGTGGAATGCACTAGGAAGTGATGTGGTGGAGGCTGACTCCATACACAGTTTCAAGTGTAGATATGATAAGAGCCCAATAGGCTCAGGAACCTGTTGATTTAGGGTTGCGAGGAGGGATCAAAGAGCCGAAACCCGACCCCGCTCAAGCACAACAAGGGGAGTGTGCGTGCGTGCGCGCGCGCGACTATCAATGTAAGCTTATTACTACATCAAACAACTGGGAACGGGTTCAGAACACGACACACAACTAACTTGACAAGACCGGAGGCGGTAGTTTACCTAATATTAACTTGGCCAATTACACAAACTGATACAATAATTACCGAGGTAGTTTGTCTTAGTGTGTGTGTAGGGGCATTGGGCGCCATCAAGGGGTGGGTAGGGGGGAGGTGGAGGGGGAAAAGGGGAGGGGGGAAGGAGGAGGGGGGGAAAGGGTGTGCGCGCGCGCAAGCAAGCACCCACCACAGTACCCAACATATTAAACAAGTTCCCCAACTTCCCCAG
Source organism: Procambarus clarkii (assembly GCF_040958095.1). Lineage (NCBI taxonomy): Eukaryota > Metazoa > Arthropoda > Malacostraca > Decapoda > Cambaridae > Procambarus > Procambarus clarkii. Next base: position 6,091,095 of record NC_091191.1, read on the forward strand.
TAAACAATGCTCTCACATTAAGCCACCGGAGCGCCGAGCCAAACATGGCAAGTAATCTGTCCCATTAAGGTTCACCTTGTATAAAAATAAGAGAATGCGGTATGGCCAGGTGCTTATACATATTCATACGTTAAAGCTGACTGCGTATTTCCCCCCAGACACCTTCCGCTTGGGGTAAAAAAATATATTATTTGTTATCGTGCAACGTGTCCGCCCACCTCCAAGTTGCTCTATATTAAACTGTTGCAAACAAAGACTGTCACAGGTTGCAGTTGTGCAACCTTGATCTTTTAAACAAATTGTCGTCCACACTTCCGTGGGAATAAACAATATATTCACCTGGGCTCTTATGAGACTCGAATCGTGGACTCCACGCGTGAGAGGTCAAAGCTCTATCAACCGAGCTATTGAGTGGCATTAATAAGGAAAAAGTTTACCAGTAGCAGCATCCTGGTGCCAAACTGGAATTTTCGACTTTCCCCTGACTACTGTTGACGCTCAGAGGCGTTAGCGATCAACTCCTGTGTCATATATTGACGTAGTTATACAGTTTATATGACCTACGTCATATAAACGTAAGGAAAATACCTCCCTATATACCTATACCTTCCTATATGACGTAAACGTCATATAGGAAGGTATAGGTATATATAGGGAGCCGGTCGGCCGAGCGGACAGCACACTGCTCTTAGGATCCTGTGGTTGCATCGCCCGGGTTCGATCCCGGGCGCCGGAGAGAAATGGGCAGAGTTTCTTTCACCCTATGCCCCTGTTATTTTAGCAGTAAAATAGGTACCTGGGTGTTAGTCAGCTGTTACGGGCTGCTTCCTGAGGGTGGAGGCCTTGGTCGAGGACCGGGCCGCGGGGACACTAAAGCCCCGAAATTATCTCACGATATACGTGCAAGCAGCTCTTGCTGTACCATACGGCTCTTCCAGCGAAAGTCACACATCACAGAGCTGGTCAAGAAATCTAGAAATCCACTCCTTCCACACACTTCCAGTCGGATCAACACATTATAATTAAAACCTAAGTTTAGAACTAATAACTAGCTCTTAAATGTCTACGGACGGCTGTGTGTTCATGGAGTAGATTTCTGGATTACTACACAAACTCCCTCACACTTTAATGACTCTGGAATCTTCAATCTCTCGAGCCCATCGTATCCTTGACAGGTACATCTTGCGCGCGCGCGCGCACACACACACACACACACGCGCACAGACGCACACACGCGCGCGCACACACACACGCACACACACACACACACACACACACACACACACACACACACACACACACACACACACACACACACGCACACACACACACACACACACACAACTATCGTGCCTCCCACACAAGGAATTATTGACCTGTGTAAATAAGGAGTCTTTCCTTCCGATGTAACCCAGATGCACAAGTATGGCTCGGGTCTCGGGAACCGCTGCTTGCCTTCAAGAACTCTTAACTTATTTACACGGTGTCTTGTTTCGGAGTGGGGAGGGGGGGGGGGAGTGGGGAGGGGGGGGGGAGGGGGGAGGGGGGGGAGGGGGGGGGGGGAGGGGGAGGGGGGGGGAGGGGGGGGGAGGGGTGATCGATAATGTCTGAGGTGTAGTAACGAAACAAGTGCAATAAAAACAATATAAAAGGCTGGAACACAAGTCTGCCACTAACCATCCTGCGAGATGGGGACTCTTGTTGCTATCTTATACTGCTATCACTGCTATCTTATCCACTCGTGTATTGTTGATATCCTCATAATGCACCCAGAGGCATGTGCTTATCACATGCCTCTGTATGACTAACCATCCTGTGTGATGGGGATTTTTAGCATCACTTAGCTAGCTTTGTGACTTTTTTTTTTTTTTTTTTTTTTATTAAGTTATGAGGTACATCTGCATTAGTGCAGCTACCCTAGACTATATGAAGTGGAGTACAGTGTGTCAAAAAAACTAACTAGGTGATGCTAAAAAATCCCCATCACACAGGATGGTTAGTCATACAGAGACATGTGATAAGCGGTCTGCACTGGCAGACTCCGGATGCATTTTGAGGATATCAACAACACAAGATTGAATAAGGTAGCAGTGGTAATACAAGTCCCCATCTCGCAGGATGGTTAGTCATACAGAGCCATGTGTTTAATAGCCTGCACTGGCAAATTTTGGGTATACTGTGAGGATATCTTCAAGAATACGAGAGTGAATAAAGTAATTGCAAAGCTCCAGGTACCTCATGCCAACTGGTCTGAAAGGTCTAATAACTGGGCATTCAGTGATGTAGTGCGGGAGATCATGCCGTAGTTCCTTTGTGACACACTGTACTCCCCTTCATACAGTCTAGGGCAGCTGCACAAATGCAGATGTACCTAATGTATTAATAAAAAAATTGCCCTAGTATAACATTAGGTACGGTCATTCCACGAGAAATGTTACCAGAAAATGAAAACAGTTATTCAACACTCCTGACACCCATGCACGCAACTCCCACCCCCCCCCCAACCCCCTCACCTAACCCTTCAACTCCCCCCCCCCACAACCCCACCTAACCCTTCAACTCCCCCCACCCCACAACCCCCACCCCACAACCCCCCCCCACAACCCCACCTAACCCATCAACTCCCCCCACCCCACAACCCCCACCCCACAACCCCCCCCACAACCCCACCTAACCCATCAACTCCCCCCCCCACAACCCCACCTAACCCATCAACTCCCCCCACCCCACAACCCCCCCCCCCCCTCTAACCTATCAACCCCAATCAAATTTAGCTTCAAGAGTGAACGGAGAAGATGTTTGACAATGGATATCGTTACATTTTTTAAGCTAAACCATTTTCAACTTACAAGTTATTCTTTTGGTAGTTACTAATTATTATTAATTAATTATATAATTTCAGAAGCTTAAAGGACGAAGACCAAAAAGTTATCCAGCGCCATCTTATAAATTTATTAAAATCTTTGGCATGGTCGACACACATTATGTTGGGGTGTTATGTCGTCTCAAGGTAAGGTAAGGTAAGGTAAGGTAAGGTAAGGTCCCGTCCAGTCCAGTCCAGTCCAGTCCAGTCCAGTCCAGTCCCATCCCTGATACGTGGCCGACCTGCTCTATGTCCAGGGTCACCCCGCCCCGGGGGTCACCCCGCCCCGGGGGTCACCCCGCCCCGGGGGTCACCCCGCCCCGGGGGTCACCCCGCCCCGGGGGTCATCCCGCCCCGGGGGTCATCCCGCCCCAGGGTTCATCCCGCCCCGGGGGTCATCCCGCCCCGGGGGTCATCCCGCCCCGGGGGTCATCCCGCCCCGGGGGTCACCCCGCCCCGGGGGTCACCCCGCCCCGGGGGTCATCCCGCCCCGGGGGTCACCCCGCCCCGGGGGTCATCCGCCTCCACCCTGGGCTGGATTACCAAAATCCACATCATCAAGACGTAGATCGTGGACATCAAGACGGACTTGTGGATCAAGTACATCAAGTTTGAGACGCATTATGATCTTCATATCGGAGCTATCAACACAGTATCTTACTTTAACACTGCTTGCAAGTTTTGTGAAAAAAAAATTACAAAATATGGTACATTTTTTTTGTCCGTGTCTGCTGGCATGAATATGGTCGCCGTGAAACAAAAAATGACTCGTAGGAGTGTTCATCTTCACAGCTTCCCTGGGGATCCTCCAATATCACGCTACTTGCCATATTTCTCCCAATTTACGAGCACAAAATTGAAATTCCAGAGTTTAAGTTATGCTTGGCACCGGACTCGCTCGATTTAAGCCAATATCTTTTTTTGGGGGGCATTAATTGTTCTCAAAATTTATGGGACGTAAAGTCTGGCGGTATGTACAGTAATTATAAACACCTATTCGAACACCTATTCGAACACCTATTCGAACACCTATTCGAACACCTATTCGAACACCGGTCCGAACACCGGTCCGAACCGAACACCGATCCGAACCGAACACCGATCCGAACACCGATCCGAACCGAACACCGATCCGAACCGAACACCGATCCGAACACCGAACACCGATCCGAACACCGAACACCGATCCGAACACCGAACACCGATCCGAACACCGAACACCGATCCGAACACCGAACACCGATCCGAACACCGAACACCGATCCGAACACCGAACACCGATCCGAACACCGATCCGAACACCGAACACCGATCCGAACACCGAACACCGATCCGAACACCGAACACCGATCCGAACACCAATCCGAACACCGATCCGAACACCTATCCGAACACCTATCCGAACACCTATCCGAACACCTATCCGAACACCTATCCGAACACCTATCCGAACACCTATCCGAACACCTATCCGAACACCTATCCGAACACCTATCCGAACACCTATCCGAACACCTATCCGAACACCTATCCGAACACCTATCCGAACACCTATCCGAACACCTATCCGAACACCTATCCGAACACTAAGCTCGTTTCAGGAGCATAGTGGTTCAGTACCACACAAGCCTGTCCTACTGTTATAATATTTTAGAAACGGAGGATAGAAATATCCTGAGATAATATCTTTTCGATATGTATCTTATTGTGTCAATAAGCGGACTTGAACTTCAATTTTAGAATCGGCCGATGACCTTAAGGTCGATAACCTGTGTCATCTCCAGCACCGAGAGGCCGTGGCTATTTATACCCGGCAATGGCAGCAGATCTGAAGGATTAATGAGAGATTCCAAAAGTCAGCCGAGATGGATAGAAAGAGAGGATAGAAGACTATCTAGTTTCCTCTTCAAGAGGAAACAAGATAGTTTCCTCCAAGGAGTGCCGGACCAACCGGGCTGTGGTGGGTATGTGGGCCTGCCTGCGGGCCGCTAAAAGCAACAGTCTAGTGGACCAAACTCACTCAAGTCAGGAAATGTAGATGTTTATCTCTCAGAATGTTTGGTAATACGTTTATTGTTAGTGATGTGTTTATATGCATGTATCAACACGATGTACTGAACGGGGTGAAAATAGCTTGAGCTACCTCATCCCTTTGTGTGTATTTTACCTCAATAAACTTATTTCAATTTCAATCTCAAGTCGAGCCTGGCCTCGGGCCGGGCTTGGGGAGTAGAACAACTCCCAGAACTCCATCAACCAGGTTTCAACCAGGTACGCAATACCACCCGTAAGAAAACAAAATAACCTCATCTATTATGATGCATTTTTTTGTTTACATCTACCAACCCGCTTAAAATGTTTAGCAATAACATTACTCTTTAATGATGACATTTTATGCATCGGCCTCGATAGGCCAATTGGGTTGTTTGTAGGTTCCTGTTGGGTAAAACCGAAGAATTGTGTAAAATCTAAATTTAATGCACCTACAAACGTCAGAAAATGTTCATGGCAAGTTTTAAATTCCACGCAAGTTTAAATGCAAGTTTTAAATGGACAGTTATACGACATGAAACTAGGCAATTTAAAAAAACAAACCAAGAAACACTAACTTCAAAAAGATTGTCACTTGCTTAGCTAAACGAACTATGATGGGTTGCAGTTGCTGAACCCATTATGTGCCTCTGTAACCCTTTCCTCCACCACCGCCCACGGGATGGGTATGGGGTACATAATAAAAAAAATACATTTGCAGAAAAACTAAAGTGTTCTTCATTTAACTTTCAATTGTTTGTAACGTTAAGAATTAAGCTTGATCTCCAAGCATATCTAAGCGAGTACACTCCAAGATGTACACACTCAAGACCTTCTACACACTAAATTACATCCCCCTCTCCCCCGCCCTGCCTATCTGTCCTTTTTACACACTGAGTGCGTCGGCGTGCATGCCCCGTGGGCACGCTGGCACCAAGGGCGGTTCTGGATTACTGATCGTTATTGAAGGGACATATCACACCTGCCAATGTAATTAGCTAAATTTCTTCGTGGGAAGGGAAGGGGGCGAGACTAGGGAATAGATTCACGAAGCAGTTACGCAAGCACTTACGAACCTGTATATATTTTCTCAATCTTTGGCGGCTTTGTTTACAATTATCAAACAATTAATGAGCTCTGAAGCCCCAGGAGGCTGTTTATAACAATAACAGTTGATTGGCAAGTTTTCGTGCTTGTAAACTGTTTTAATAAGTGTAACCAAAGGTGTCAAAGATTGAGGAATGATGTACACGAAAGATGAAAGATCAAGGTAACGTTCTTGCGATAGCAGTACTTGCGTAACTGCTTCGTGAATCTGGCTCCCCGGTCAGTGATAAACGGTAGTTTCTGACCAGGTAGTGGCGTCTTAAACGTTAGAAGACTCAAGGCAACCGGGTCTGTCAAGGTGACTGACGCGTGACCTTTAGCAGTGACCCGTGACCCGACGTGTCTCCCCATCACAAGGGTCAGGGACTGTCGTGAGCAGCAGCAGCACCAGCACCAGCACCAGCAGCAGCAGCAGCACCCCCACCAGCACCAGCAGCAGCAGCAAACTCTTGCCATTAGTCACACACAGAGATCCCACTAACGTGATGCATCAAATTTACAAATCCACAAGGGCCGTGACGGGGATTCGAACCTGCGTACGGGAGCATCCCAGACACTGCCTTTAACCCCTGCTGTAGCTCAGTCGATTAAGGCAGTGTCTGGGATGCTCCCGGACGCAGGTTCGAATCCTCGTCGTGGCCCTCGTGGATTTGTTCTTTTGTTCTTGTCATTGGGTTGTCCTTCGGTACAACTATTTCAAGTCACTCTTAACAGGCTGTGGGGTTGGAGTAATTACTGACATGTGGGGAAGGTCAAAGTGACTGGCAATTCGGAGGAGAAAACCTGATCATGTTCACCTTTCAAGTCAATCTTTGAACGAGTGAATAAAAATCTCACGCTAGACATATTACAGAAAAAAAACTTGCATATCTAAATAGGTCATCCATTTGTTATAATGGAATAATTTTACCAACCTGGGGCGTATGTCTGGTCAAATGAACACACTGATATCACAAGAACGTGACATTTTAAAAAAATATTGCAGCCGAACGGTGGGATCGAACCCGCGTCCTTTAATACAAACTACACTAACGTCCGGCTGCTCACTAAACTTATAATTGTGTGAGTAGACACAGGAGTTTGAGCAAGAGTGAGAGTTTCTTTGTTGTGCTCACTTGGCACACGGGTCCTGGCGGAGGTCACCACTCACCCACACCAACTCAACCAACCAACCAACCAAATAACAGCTAAAGTATGGCTCAAGGTATAGTGAAAAAATTATGGCAGATAGAACACGTTGTCTTCAATGACGTTCAGAGAACACTAAGCCAATACCCAGGAAACATATTCCGTGAAAAGATATGGTATCACCTACCTACCTATCACAAGGCAGGTAGGTAGGAGGTCCCATCTATACACCACAAGGTAGGTAAATAACACTACACTGAAACGTATAAATGGTCGAAAGTCACACAGAAATAATAATTTACAAAATGTAAAAATCAGACAAGAACTTGTACTAAAGGACTCAAATTAGAAAAAATCAATTGGAAAAATAACAGGTAAGAAATGTTTTTTTCAATTACAATTTTTGGACAATCGGCCAAGCAGCACCATAGGTGAATAGCTTCGAAAGGTTCTAAGAATATATTAGAGATATTCAAGTATAAACCGGACGCTGCCGCCATGGTTCACGACGCCTGGCACAGTGAGAAGGTAAGTTCTCCCAGATTCCCACACTAGACCTTGAGTCGCACTCAACCACAACAATGTCTTGTAACCACACGCCTCACGAGTCTGGCTCTACCCCCCCCCACCCTCCGACCCCCTCCCTTACCTCGCGATGATTTCAGGGCTCTAAAGTCCCCGCGGCCCGGTCCTTGACCAGGCTTCCTGCTTGCTGGATTGGTCAACCAGGGTGTTAGACGCGGCTCCTCGCAGCCTGGCGTATGAACCACAGCCTGGTTGATCAGGTATCCTCTGGAGGTCAGCACACTGCTGTGACTGAGGTGGTTAGTTCATTGACGAACTCGTTCAGGTAACCTTAACACCCCTAAGACTAAGGAAGCTGAAAAAGGCCGACTGGCCAATACGAGGCAGCCCCTATTTATACCCATAACAATTCATTAACATATATTTAACCTAAGCTTGAAGCAAGCCAGCTGACCTATGTCTTTATGTTACCCGGTAATTTGTCCCATAAATGAATTATGCTATTTCCAGACCCGTATTTATCCAAGCTTAGTGGATTAGGCAATGGCGACCTGGGGGAAGGGGGGGGGGGGTAAGGGAACACGCTAAGTAGAAAGATGCACGATAATCTTCCATAAACGCAGGAAAGACACACACAGTAAAGTACAGGTCAGTAATGGTCACTGGACTTGTACCAGAGCTGAAGGAATATCAAAGGTCACGTCCGGGGAAGTTATGGGAGGCATGATTACTACATACATAATTCTCAGGGCAGACTCCTAGCCACATGGTAGGCTGCTAGGTCACGATCAAGAGAAAACGTTAACCGAAAATCCAAATAGGGTTAAATGCTCCAAAAAGTTGGTAGTGAAACTAGTGGAATGCACTCAAAAATGGACGAGACCCCACACCATGCAGCATCAGTACTAATGTGGCAGCACAAAAGATTTGGGAACTTCTAAACCAGTCTATTGAAGGTGAGAAGGCGGTACCAGAGAGCTAGAATTGAACCCCACAAGCACAATTAGCTGAGCAAGTAGGCAAGTACAGACAAGTCTAATTAAGTTTCCACAGGAAGAAGGTAAGAGGCACTGGCAAGAGGGGCCGCAGAGGCACTGGCAAGAGGGGCCGCAGAGGCACTGGCAAGAGGGGCCGCAGAGGCACTGGCAAGAGGGGCCGCAGAGGCACTGGCAAGAGGGGCCGAAGAGGCACTGGCAAGAGGAGCCGCAGAGGCACTGGCAAGAGGGGCCGCAGAGGCACTGGCAAGAGGGGCCACAGAGGCACTGGCAAGAGGGGCCGCAGAGGCACTGGCAAGAGGGGCCACAGAGGCACTGGTAGTGTGCCAGGCCTGACACAAACCACCTGCGGCACCTCTATATTCAGTATGCAGCTTCACATTGGCCAGCAGGGTACGCTCCTCGCCCCCACTACCTACCCCCGTCTGACTCCTACCCGCTGCTCCGTGCCCCGTGTTCCCTGTAAGTAACTACACGACGCTACAGCGTCTGGACGCGGTAGCACCTGCCCTTACATTCCTCCCACCCACCCCCAATCATTGCAATGTCAAGGACGCCCTGATACATCTCCATCAGGATGCCCTTATCACCTGATTAACAGGTTCATAAGTGTGACACACAGGATGCGTACCTGGATGAGGTCCCGGGAGGGTATGCGATACAGGATGGATAAGAGGTGGATAATAAATGAACTAAATGGGTAACTCGGCCAGACGGTACCCTAATTACTCAGCACGTCACTCAACAGACGGGTCACCGCTGCACTCTTGTTAAGACAGCCGGGTGCGCCAGGCGGGCCGGAAGCCGCCCCCCAACACTAGCTGCGAGCGACGCCCACACCACATACCCTCCCCCCACGCCCACACCACATACCCTCTCCCCCACGCCCACACCACATACCCTCTCCCCCACGCCCACACCACATACCCTCTCCCCCACGCCCACACCACATACCCTCCCCCCACGCCCACACCACATACCCTCCCCCCACGCCCACACCACATACCCTCTCCCCCACGCCCACACCACATACCCTCCCCCCACGCCCACACCACATACCCTCCCCCCACGCCCACACCACATACCCTCCCCCCACGCCCACACCACATACCCTCCCCCCACGCCCACACCACATACCCTCCCCCCACGCCGATAAAAATAGCGGCAGCAATAAATTTGCGTTAGCGACAGAGCTGGGGGTTGACACCTGTGGTGGGGGGTGGGGGGGGCAGACGCGTACCCAGACACCCCAGCACCTTCCCCCTCAGGCTCCTGGGGTGTAGGACAGGTGGTGGGGGGGGGGGGCTGACGCGCTTCGCCCCAGCACCTCCCCCCCTCCCCAGACTCTGGGGGTGCAGGAGAGCCACAGATGAGAGGCAAGTAAGACCAAACATGGCTCTTGGTTGATCAGTCCAGCAACCAGGAGGCCTGGTCGACGACCGGGCCGCGGGGACACTAAGCCCCGGAAGCACCTCAAGGTAACCTCAAGGTAAGGTAAGCAGGAACGAACCTTCCCGTCACGCGGTCTGTGTGACAGCTTGCCCAGCCGTACTTACATTATACTTTAATGTACAATCTTCAGTACACCAATTATGTCAAGTCTCTCGAAGATCTTACAGTCTCGCTGCTTCCAATCTCGCCATTCGAACCTCAGCCTTGAAATACAAAAATTTATTAAACCGTTCCACTGATTCAAGTAATGGTAAACCAGATGTAGAAAGTATACTAAAATTGATATACAAGACTTCAAAAGCTACTCGCATGCTTGTGTTCACCTCACAATTTATCACAGAGTAAACTACAATACAGCTGTGTTTACCTGAACCCGACAAAAGGCTACAGTCTGCCTGTTAACAGCATCTTGGCTCGTGGACCTCCTACCCAAACCTGCCACAGTCAAGATAACCAATCCTGCACACATTGTGTCCGCACCTTTACTTCCACCGCTCTTACAAGGCACAGGTTCCATGTCTTCGTGTAAGGCAGCACAGTATAAATCCTTCATCCAATCCTAGACCCTAAAGTATACATGTAACATGTTGTCAGTGAGAGCTCCGGGGCCGTGCCCGACACGTTATTTCTTTTCCCGGCAGCCAGAGACGAAAATCCAGAGCGTAAAACTTGGAGCGAACACTGAGTGTATTACAACCGCTCACGCAAGAGGCTGGGGGGCTCACGCAAGAGGCTGGGGGGCTCACGCAAGAGGCTGGGGGGCTCACGCAAGAGGCTGGGGGGCTCACGCAAGAGGCTGGGGGGCTCACGCAAGAGGCTGAGCGGTGGGCAGACCGCTCTTGAGGAAGGCAGCTTGTGCATGCCCCCCTCCCCTACACACACACACACACACACACACACACACACACACACACACACACACACACACACGATAACATTAGTCTTTCACAACTCTTTAACGGTGTACCACTGTCACACCTAGGCGCTTGTTTACAAAGGTTATAAAGTGGTTGACAAAGTTTGAATGGGTAAACGTGGCGAAGGTCAGAGGGACGCAATAGACTCGGGAACGCGTCACAACATTCATTTAGTTCGCAACAACTTGCAATACTGATAAAACTAGTTAGAATTTTGTTAAGATGCATCAACAGTGTGTTCACGCTTACCGACAGCTGTATAATTTAAACTTACGCAGTTTGTATTAGAAACCCAATGTTTTCAAGACAAGCAAACGTGTCATCACGGTAGGGAGAGCAGATGACGCAAGGTCGTCAGCCAGGCTTGACGAGGAGAGGTAGAAGAGCAGGATGAAGGACATCCCACAACAATTATGTATTTATATATACAAGAAGGTACAATGGGTTGTGAAAGTGTACAGCTCTTCAACACCCTCCCAGCAAGCATTAGAAATATTACGGGAACAAAGGTGGATGTATTCAAGAGGCACTTAGATAACTTCTTGCAAGAAGTGCCGGACCAATCAGGCTATAGTGGATATGTGGGCCTGCGGACCGCTCCAAGCAACAGCCTGTTAGACCAAGTTACCACAAGCCGAGCCTGGCCTCAGGCCGGGCTCGGGGAGAGAGGAACAACTCCCAGAACCCTCTCCAGGTGAGGAAATGTTACATTCTTAAGAGCCACCGACACGCTATCGTTCAGGGCAATGCAGTAACACACGGCTGCTCAGGTACCTGGGTAGACAGGTACACGCCTCGACACAGCAGGTACCTGGGTAGACAGGTACACGCCTCGACACAGCAGGTACCTGGGTAGACAGGTACACGCCTCGACACAGCAGGTACCTGGGTAGACAGGTACACGCCTCGACACAGCAGGTACCTGGGTAGACAGGTACACGCCTCGACACAGCAGGTACCTGGGTAGACAGGTACACGCCTCGACACAGCAGGTACCTGGGTAGACAGGTACACGCCTCGACACAGGTCTAGTGAGCGTGTGTCATATGACACTACTGGCTCATCCTGTCACGCGAGATATTGACACATTCTTTGCACAAGCCTATCACTGAGGATACCAGTTGGTAGTGTGTACCCCAGAGTCGTTCAGAGGATACCAGTTGGTAGTGTGTACCCCAGAGTCGTTCAGAGACGAGAGGTCAGTCCCGTGTCAAAATATTTTGACATCCCTTTTACTTTGTTTTAATTTAGTTTATCCATATTTTATTTCATCACTCTTTTTCATTACAAAATATTGAGTATATATACTGGGTTCATAAATAGGAGGAAGGACTTCATTATGCCGTCTGTATTATATTACCTGCCTTCGTAGCGAGAGGCACCAGCGGCAGGTTAGCAATCTTTGCTCTTCCCCAAGGCTGCAGGAATCGATCCCGAAGGGACCAGGTTCGACCCCTCCTGTATTTGGAAGCAAAAATGTGCTCTCCTGCTACAGTTACTTTAAGAGGAAGTCATATTTACTTGAGTAAATAGTATGAATATGGCATAAATACATCCTTCAAATATACATCCATGCACGCACAAGGCGAGCTTCAACACCATGGTGGCCTCAAATGCCTCTAAATATATCGAGGGTTTTATATCCACGATATAAGAGGGAGGGGGGGGGGGGATATTGCTGCACATTTCAAGTGCGGAATAAAACAAAAATATTAAGACACCCAACCCACAACTCTGAAAATAAAGGAATTGAGGTTTCGGCAGGGCAGGGCAGGCATTCCCCCCCCCCCCCCCCCGATGGAGCAGACAGACCGCAGGAGGAGATCAAGGCCTGAGAGTGGAATCTTGAGTGCGAGAAATGCATTCGATGAGTTAAATGTGCAGTAGAGAAAGCACTCTTCCCCACTGGCGGAGGCGAAGAGCCCCATACACTGCTTTACTGCGTGTTCACCTAGTTGTGTTCACCTAGTTGTGTTTTGCGGGGGTCGAACTTTACTCTTTCGGCCCGCCTCTCAACTGACAATCAACTGTTTGCTAACTACTTTTTTTTCACGCCACACACACACACACACACACACCCAGGAAGCAGCCCGTGACAGCTGACTAACTCCCAGGTACCTATTTACTGATAGGTAACAGATAGGTACTGATAAGATCAGGATGAAAGAAACTCTGCCCATTGTTTCTCTCCGGCGCCCGGGATCGAACCCAGGATCACGCGTCCAGCGTTCTGTCCGCTCAACCACCGGCTCCCACCGGGGTATGGGAAGTTAGATCACTGACTGAAGAAGCTGTCAACCAGCGTTACTAACTGGGTTGTGTGCACTGTGAGCTATGACCTGAGCTCTGACCTGAGCTATGACCTGAGCTATGACCTGAGCAACTAACTGGGTGCAGCCTCAAGCCACATAACCCGATGGCACATCAAATTACGAAAGCTAATTACTTTATAAATAGTATCAACCTCTGCTTGATGGGGGACTAGGAGTTCTACTCCAAGCCCGGCCCGAGGCCAGGCTTGACTTGTGGGAGCTTGGTCCAAGACGACGTTATTTTGAGCGGCCCGCAGGCCCACATATCCACCACAGCCCGGTTGGTCCAATCAGTTGATTGACAGTTGAGAGGCGGGACCAAAGAGCCAGAGCTCAATCCCCACAAGCACAAGTAGGTTAGAACACCCCACCTCCCCCACACACACACACACACACACACACACACACACACACACACACACACACACACACACACACACACACACACACACACACACACCTGCGTGCGACAAACGCGCGACGGACAGATATATGACAAGCCGCCAAACGACGTGTGTACGACGTCGCACGCCGGTGGGGACGACAGGTATATGGGAGGCGGGAGACGCGAGGGGGCGGCCGACCAACACGCCGCCATAACGAACACCCAGGGAGCACAAAAACGCATCAGCAGTGAAAAATACGACGGAAAATTGTCCCTATATAACTGGGAGCCGAGGTAGAGAAGCAGGGCGAGAGGGGCGGGGCGAGGGGAGAGGGGAGAGGGGGCGGAGAGGGGAGAGGAGGGGAGCAGTACGAGGGAGGAGGGGGCTGGGAGGGGGAGAGTGAGGGGAATAAGTGCAAAAGGGGGGGGGGGAGAGAAAAGATGCAACGTGAGGGCAGGAAGACCACAGGGCTCATCCCTAGAAAAAGGGACACTGTCTGCCAGCTTTTAGCCCGAGGACGGTCTCACAGGACACCATCGCCCTCCTTACCACGATCTCGGCTCTTAATCCTCCTCCCCCCCCCCACCCCTCCCCTCCCCTCCCCATTACCAGGTGGGGATCTTAGGGTAAACGAGGGAAGGGGGGAGTTGGGGTTACATTGGTGGCAAGGGAAAAGGTGAAATGGAAGGAACGTAGAAGCTGCCTTGAGAGATGGTTACCTCGAGATGATTTCGGGGCTTTGCGCCCCAGCGGCCCGGTCCCAACACACAAGCGAGATGGAAGATCCAAGGGGAAACCAATAGACACTATGAACAGAACCAATGACCGACAAAATCTAGTGAATCGACCAAATTATACAAAAAATGCTTTTAACACAACAGACTTGCCTTTTAAAGGTCTCGAGCAAGCACTTCGTGTCTAACGATGCTAACATGTTTCAGCCAGCCAGGACAGGACTGGGTGTTCACTAGTCACTGAACACCGAGGGTAGATGATCTATGACGATGAACAGGAGGGTGTGTCCGTGCTCATCACACCCAATGGCACTTTGTAATGTTAGTGTGTTTAACAAACTCCAGATGAGTGTGGGGAAAGGGGGAAGGTGGGGAGAAAGGGGGGTGGGGAAGGGGGGAGGGGTTACAGATAGTGGGGGATGGGAAGGGGCAGGTGTGACCTGCTAGTGATTTATGGAAAGATCAACCCAGCCGCCCAACTCTTACGGGCTATTCATGCCCGTGCCACCTCTTGGGTGACTTAATCTTTATCAGTCATTATCTTACCAAGATTCCGCAATTGTTGTCGAATGATTGATTGTATTACAAATACAATGTATGATACGAAAGTGGTGTTGTGAGCTGCGCCTACTGTATTCAACGCCCAGAACGATGTAGGTCTATAAGAAGGGTACAGTCTACTGGATGAACGTTCCGGGAATCGATATCCCCAGGACCTAGTTGGTGGTCTGATCAACCACCTCGCATATCAACTACAGTCTGGTCGGTCTAGCACGCCTTGCAGGAACTTATTTGTTTCGTGAAGAAATCCATCTTTGTTCCTGTTATATTTCTAGTGCTTGCTGGGAGGGGGGGGATCTTTATGTTCACAGTGTTCTGTAATTTGTGCTATGACGCCTCTACCCTTCACTGCCTCTATTCCACATATAGAGTGGAATACTCTCTAACGCTCTACCGTGTTATTTGATTTAATAAATTTGCGATCTGGCCTTCCGTATCTTTGGAAAGGCTCCTGCTATCCAACCTATCTGTATGAATCTTTATTCTCTCTCCCCCCTCTCTCTCTCTCTCTCTTTCCCCCTCTCTCCCTTCCCCTCCCACACAATGTACCCAGTGGAAGTGGGGGTGGGGGGAGGGGGGGGGAGGGAACAGCTGCTCACCAAACTATCAAGAAGACACTACACCCCCACCCACCACCCAGGTGATGGACCACACCATAAACGTGTCAGGCCAAGTACGAAGTAACATTACTTCTTTTTTTCCTTCAGGGGGTTACACAGTGTAAAGATTAAAACAGGCTACAACAAATACAAATAGTCTCAAGAAAAACTAGCTAAAAGGGAGCACCCAGAACGTGGCGAGACTGGGGGAAGAGGGGGACACTAAGACACTAAACTATGAAGACCAACAGCCTCACAGACCACACAGCCCCACAGACACTGCCCCAATGCCTTTTACCCGTGTACTGGGGAAACCCGAGACCTTTGACTCAGTCACGGAGGCTTAGGTTGGAGTTATAAAACGGTTCATGAGTTCCGAAGCGTTACGAGCTGCTTTACAACAAAGACATTGCATTGCCAAGCTTTCAAGCCAGTAAACTGGCTTAGACAGACTGAGCTGCTGCTGTGACTGCTGTTCAGGCCCAATCAATCACCAGAGACGGTTGGTCAGACGTTTAACCATCCATATGTAGACTGTGTTACAATAACGTAGTTTAAGAGTTGATATCCAAACCACCTTGAGGTAATTTCGGGGCTTAACGACCCCGCGGCTCGGTCGTCGATCAGGCCTCCTCGTTGCTGGACTGGTCAACCAGGCTGTTGGACGCGGTTGCTCGCAGCCTAACGTATGAGTCACAGCCTGGTTAGGTTAGGCTGTGACCACAGTTGAAAATTAAGAAACTGACGTTTCGGTCCGTCTTGCTCCTCCGAAACACGACCTGGACCACGTTCTGGTCCACTGTCAAGTCATCTACAATTTTATAATAGTCCAGAACAGACCGAAACGTCTTATCTATATTTATCAGTTGTGCGATGGATATAAAGGCTGTTCAGAGGCCAGGATACAACGCTTTAAATGGGGGAAACATGTCAAAACTAAAATAATTAAATTTTAAAGAAAGTTTAGTTTCTAGGAAGGAGAGAGTAAGATAAAACAACGGAGAATAAGAAAGAGGGCCAAGAACAGGCCAAACGCTGTTACCTAGTGACTCCAGCAGTGCCAGGTTCTATGGGTGGCCCGCAGTAGTGCCAGGCAGCAGGGCCACCAGCCGCCCCCTGGCCCAGCCAAGACTCAGGTAAGGTGTTCCCCCACATACCTGTAAAAATAAAGCAGGTGTTAGTATTCCTGACAACACCCGCTCACGTGTTTACCAACACCACGGGCAGATCAGAGACGCAGAGAGGAATGGAGGAGAGAGAAGCACAAGGAGAGGGCGGGTAGAAGCAGGAAAGGACGGGTAGAAGCAGGAATCAAGCAGGAAAGGACGGGTAGAAGCAGGAATCAAGCAGAATAGGACGCAACGCAAAACGGGTTGGGGTTAAGGGAGGTTATCTTGAGATGATTTCGGGGATTTTTAGTATCCCCGCGGCCCGGTCCTCGACCAGGCCTCCACCCCCAGGAAGCAGCCCGTGACAGCTGACTAGCACCCAGGTACCTATTTTACTGCTAGATAACAGGGGGCATAGGGTGAAAGAAACTCTGCCCATTGTTTCTCGCCGGTGCCCGAGATCAAACCCGGGACCACAGGATCACAAGTCCAGCGCGCTGTCCGCTCGGCCGACCGGCTCCCCTGGGAGGGTGACATAATTGACGTATCGGGAATAAATAACCCAAAAATTGCGAAGTTACCATAGAATTGACAACATCCTTATTGCACCTCAAACCCCTTGTATATTATGAACATTAATTTCTAAAGTAATACACTAAGCAAAATAGAACGTAGCCAGTTTGACAGGAGAGGGGAGGGATTATCAGGGGAAAGCGCCGAGCCATTACAACTATACAGCACTTGGAAGGGAGTCAGGATAAGGATTTGGGATGGGACGGAGGGGAAGGAACGGTACCCAACCACTTGGATGGTCGGGGATTGAACGCCGACCTGCATGAAGCGAAACCGTCGCTCTACCGTCCAGCCCCAAGTGGTTAGGTTATGGAGGACAAGGCCGTGTTGTGTGCGCGCGTGCCGGGTCGGAAGACCTTCACAAAGTGCACAAAAATGACGAAATGTATCACTCTGCGCCACCAGCGACCACACACCCGGCCCTGTAAGAACACTCATTATCTGACTTTTACTGCAGACGTAAGAGTTGTGTAACCACAACCAACCCGCACTGTTTGGGTGTGGAGAGTGTCGACACGCAAGCACCGAGGTGGTGGTGACTCTTGACACTACAATAGTGTCACCCACCGCCTCCCGCTCCAATAACAACCCAGCGGGTTTTCTTCCTATTGGGGAGTGTTGTACATGCTGCTATGGCGGTGTGTCCACTCACAAGATGAGTGGCGCTGCCCAATACTGTCACTATGGCGGTGTGTCCACTCACAAGATGAGTGGCGCTGCCCAATACTGTCACTATGGCGGTGTGTCCACTCACAAGATGAGTGGCGCTGCCCAATAAACTCGCTCCTTGGGGCAAAATTTAAATTTAAAAAAAAAATGACTGGTACTTGGTACAGGGAGCCGGTCGGCCGAGCGGACAGCACACTGTACTTGTGATCCTGTGGACCCGGGTTCGATCCCGGGCGCCGACGAGAAACAATGGGCAGAGTTTCTTTCACCCTATGCCCCTGTTACCTAGCAGTAAAATAGGTACCTGGGTGTTAGTCAGCTGTCACGGGCTGCTTCCTGGAGGTGGAGGCCTGGTCGAGGACCGGGCCGCGGGGACACTAAAAAGCCCCGAAATCATCAAAATAACCTCAAGATAACCTCAAGATAACCTCAAGATAACCTCAAGATAACCTCAAGATAACCTCAAGATAACCTCAAGATAACCTCAAGATAACCTCAAGATAACCTCAAGATAACCTCAAGATAACCTCAAGATAACCTCAAGATAACCTCAAGATAACCTCAAGATAACCTCAAGATAACCTCAAGATAACCTCAAGATAACCTCAAGATAACCTCAAGATAACCTCAAGATAACCTCCTACTTAATACAGGACGGATCAAAACTTCGACAACTATTGTTCAATGTTCAGGTCTAGGTGTTTACTTTCAGACAAGCAAGCAAGCACCTGCCTCTTGCTACCCTCACCCTCCCCGTCTTCACTAACCTCTATTGCTTCCTCTGCTTGATTCCCAGGAAATCTATAGCGTAGCCCACGTGGTTGGCCGACTCTGCTTTCCTTCCATTTGTTCTATAATTAGACAAGCTTACAATTTTCCTTTGTGCCAGAGCCATCATCCTTGTATCAAGGTTAAATTTCCTATTCCTTGATAGCGCAACCCGTTCTCTTAAAAATTAACGTCACTTTTGGCTCGTGTGCGCACTATGGTCAAATTTTGACGTAATTTGAAATGAAATCGACTCACAAAAGTGACGTACTGTTCCGTTTTCTGTTTGAGTCGTCCGGCTTACTCGGCAAGCTTAGAAAAGGATTCTTTCCATTAACGTTTTTCATAACGTTTTGAGACTTTATGAGAATTTCCTGCCCACCTAACCTATCAGAGGACCCTTAACTTACTGTTGTTGGAAAAAAATAATCCCAAATTTATTAATTTTTTTTTTTCATTTTCAAATTACGTCCATATTCGGCCATACGGACAAACGGCCAAAAGGGACGTTCTTTTTAAGAGGACAGGTTGCTTATCCGACCCTCCCCAGCTCGTCTCCACCTCCCAACCTTCCGCTAACACACTAGTAAATATGACAGTGACAGACCACGAAGGATTGAAACAGGAATTTCCTCAAGTAGTTTGCTATTTAGTGATACAACTTCAGAAGGATTCTTAGCCAAACTTTTTGATCTTTCTGAAGATGTATTATTAAATGCGAAAGTATTTAAGGAGATTCCTGTTTCAATCCTCCGTTCGTGGTCTGACGTGATTTTTCATCACGTTAATTTTCGTGATGTACACACATTAGTAAATATACCAATGGGACTTGATTCCGTTGAATATTGGAATCTTAAAAATGTAAACGAAATGTTCATGTTGTGAATGTGAAATGTGAATGTTCAGCATTTTTTTAAAAACAGTTATACAAACCCTAAGTTCATCATTAAATTATCTTTTATTTAAAGTATGTTCACTGGACGGTATGACCGTGTGGAGGTTCAGTAGAACTTCTGGTTTCAACTCTTGACCATGTAGTAGCTCAGTCGATTAAGGCAGCGTCTGGGATGCTTTCGGACGTAAGTTCGAATCCTCGTCACGGCCGCTTGTAGATTTGTTCATGACCGAGTGGTTTAGGACCAGCACGTTAAAGGACGATAGTCTAACAAAGAGTTACCATTCTTAGACATCTGCGTGAAATGCTCTTTCAGTCCAGCCAATCACTGCGCTATAACAATTAGCGTTCCTTGAAGGTAAGGTTGATATTACTTATGAGTGTTTCACGGTGTTACTGTCCACTGTGGGGGGTTGACTGTTCAGTCTGCGTCTCGTTTCAAGTTAAGAACATAAGAACAAAGGTAACTGCAGAAGGCCTATTGGCCCATACGAGGCAGCTCCTATTTATAACC
The DNA here is from genome assembly GCF_040958095.1 of Procambarus clarkii. NCBI lineage: Eukaryota > Metazoa > Arthropoda > Malacostraca > Decapoda > Cambaridae > Procambarus > Procambarus clarkii. The sequence goes on from NC_091191.1 coordinate 6,111,233, forward strand.
ACCCAATCCCACTCATATACATGTCCAACCCACGCCCGAAACAATCGAGGGACCCCACCCACAAGTTCTTCTATTACAATAATTTAAATGCAGGCAATGAGTCACAATAACGTGGCTGAAGTAGGTTTACCAGACCCCACACTAGAAGTTGAAGGGACGACGACGTTTCGGTCCGTCCTGGACCATTCTCAAGTCGATTGTGACGATTGTGTGGTCTGGTCAACAATAATTTAAATTAATTTTTTCTTCATTAAAGATTAAGGGACCAATGACTGTCAGCTGAGACTGTCAGCTGAGACTGTCAGCTGACTGTTTACGTCAGCTTGGAGGTGTGTTTCAGGCATCTCCTCTATAGTTGCTAACTCAAAGTTTCCGTTGTCTACAAAGAATGATACGGTGGTGTGACGTACGAGTATTTTAACGAGTACAATAAGCTAGAGGCATTTTTCTCCCCCCCCCCCCACACACATCCTTGTCCAGCGAGCTGTCAGGCTGTCAAGCCACCTGACAAGTACCATGTGTCTCACATGGCCAGCACAATCAGGTTGATGGGATAATCTGAGCATCGCCTGAAAATGAGTAAGCCTTGTTAGAGAATTTGTAATGCAAGGACATGCGCTCTACCACCACCTCCGTGATGGTCACTACTCTCCTGGTATTAACTCACAACCCCACACCCACACACACACACACCCCACACACACACACACAGTCGATACCTGGTTGATGGGGTTCTGGGAGTTGTTCTACTCCCCAAGCCCGGCCCGAGGCCAGGCTTGACTTGTGAGAGTTTGGTCCACCAGGCTTGGAGGCTTGGAGCGGCCCGCAGGCCCACATACCCACCACAGCCCGGTTGGTCCGGCACTCCGGATGTCGGAGCATCAACAGTGACTTAAGGACCACTTGCTTCAGTCCAGTCCCTCGTCCCCCCCCCCCCCTACTCTCCTACCAGTCACTCTGCTCACACGCAGAATTTTGGCCTGAAAGCCAAGCTTTGATGAAAGGGTTATGAAGCGTTGAACCTCGCGATACCTCAACCCTCTATGAAGAACATCGAGAAGAACCAAGGGGAGACTACGACATACATCTTATTTGAATAACATACTGGGGTGAACAGTATGGAAGAACATGCAGTATAGAACCAGTGAAGAGCAGAGGTGCCATAGGCACAATCAGAGAACACTATGAACATCAGAAGTCCGCGATTGTTCAACGTCCTCCCAGCGAGAATAAGAAATATTGCCGGAACAACCGTGGACATCGAGAAAACTAGATTGATTTCTAGTATAATAGAATAGTTTTCTTTAAGGATTTTGATTGTTGCCGCCGAAGGCGGCTAGTTTATTGTGCACCCCATACTCATCCTGTGAGCGGTAGCGCAAAAGCATTACAGAGGGCACAAAAGGACTATCAGACCTCATCTTAGATTATTACATAAACAATTTCTTCTATCCTTCACACCTTACGGTTACAATGTCAGCTAGTTACAGAGAAAGTGCTATTACAAGAGCTACATATTTACAGTAAGTCATCATACTTTCTTCAAGGAGTGCCGGACCAACCGGGCTGTGGTGGGTATGTGGCCCTGCGGGCTACTCCAAGCAACAGCCTGGTGGACCAAACTCTCACAAGTCGAGCCTGGCCTCGGGCCGGGCTTGGGGAGTAGAACAACTCCCAGAACCCCATCAAGCAGGATAATGCTCAAGACTAACTTTGCCACTAACACCAGAAGAAGATCAATGGTGGAAAGTAAATACCTAAATTGTTGACCAGACCACACACTAAAAGTTGAAGGGACGACGACGTTTCGGTCCGTCCTGGACCATTCTCAAGTCGATTGTCAAGTCGATAATCGACTTGAGAATGGTCCAGGACGGACCGAAACGTCGTCGTCCCTTCAACTTTTAGTGTGTGGTCTGGTCAACATACTTCAGCCACGTTATTGTGACTCATCGCCTGCAAATACCTAAATTGTCTATCCGGAAACCACAGCAACTTTTGTCGTGTAAATTTGAATATAATGAGTTCTATTGTTGACAAAGTACGAATTAAACGGCGGGTGTGGCGGAACTGATGTGTAAGGACCAATTATATCGTCGTAGTCCCCGAACTAACAGCTTCTCCCCCGAATGAACCTACCCTGGCTTTGCGCCCTGGTGAGGCCACTCCAGACCAGGGGCCAGATTCACGAAAGCACTTACGCAAACACTTACGAACGTGTACATCTTTCCTCAATCTTTGACGGCTTTGGTTACATTTATTAAACAGTTTACAAGCATGAAAACTTCCCAATCAACTATTGTTATTGTTATAAACAGCCTCCTGATGCTTCGGAGCTCATTAACTGTTTAATAATTGGAAACAAAGCCGCCAAAGATTTAAAAAAGATGTACAGGTTCGTAAGTGCTTTCGTGAATCTGGTCCCAGGCCGATATCAGAGCGCAACTCCACAGTCTCCTGAGACTGATGGATGCCTACTATCTAGTCCCTACAAGATGGCATGTATTGAAGGTTTAGGCCACGGGAGATTTACGGGCTATTCATGTCCGTGCCACCTCTTGGGACAGAGCGCTTGTTTGTATACTTCTAAGTAGAATTATGTATATCTGAAGTGATTATTTTCACTTAAAAGATGCCTCGCTACGCGTTTCCTCATCCTCCAAGGTGATTATATACGGAAACTGGTAATTGAAACCATCAGGGATTCCATGTACATTTTTTTCCTGTTAAAATATTGTGGCCGGTAATTGTAAATTGCCTAGTAACAAGGGGGGGGGGGTGAAGACGAGTCACCAGGAGCTGTTGACCAAGAGAGGCAGGACCTCTCACTGGTCGACCAGTCCAGCAACAAGGGAGAGGCAGGACCTCTCACTGGTCGACCAGTCCAGCAACAAGGGAGAGGCAGGACCTCTCACTGGTCGACCAGTCCAGCAACAAGGAGAGAGGCAGGACCTCTCACTGGTCGACCAGTCCAGCAACAAGAGAGAGGCAGGACCTCTCACTGGTCGACCAGTCCAGCAACAAGAGAGAGGCAGGACCTCTCACTGGTCGACCAGTCCAGCAACAAGAGAGAGGCAGGACCTCTCACTGGTCGACCAGTCCAGCAACAAGGAGAGAGGCAGGACCTCTCACTGGTCGACCAGTCCAGCAACAAAGAAGACCTGGTCGGAGACCGGGCAGCGGGCCCGTTGAAGCCCCGGAAGCTACACAAAGTAGACAAGGTAGGGGGTGAAGCACGCCTTGGCCTGGTTGAAGGGGGTTCTGGGATTTGTTCTACTCCCCAAGGGAGCAGAACAACTGCAGGAACAGTGACAATGGAGGCTGTGTGCGGGGGCACGTCTGTGGCACGGCTCGCTAAGCACTCACCCCCCCCCCCCTTCCCCACCCAACCAACTCCCTTACGAAACTTTTACTCGTGTCCTTAATCGTGGCGGCTTTGTTTACACTTTTTAAACAGTTTACGAACTTGTACTCCCAAAATGGACTTCAGATACCACAACCCCCCCCCCCCTTTGCCAAGTCTCTGTACCACCAAGCCACTCCAAACATTATTGTTCAGACCACCAGGTGTGAAGCGGCACACCAATATATCCAAAGGTTAAATCGAAAAGGTAAATCCAAAGATAAAAAGGTGTATATCCAAAGGTTATTTATATATTATTTTTTACTTCAATGTGCAAACATTTTATTTTTAGAACAGTTTAATCTCAGACAGTTACTGTAGCACGGGGTAATACAGCAAGTTGTTGTTGTTGCTGCTGTTGTTTTAGATTCAGCTACTCGGAACAAGTTCCAAGTAGCACGGGCCTATGGTGAGCCCGTAGTGGACTTACCTGGCACAGGAGCGGGGCTCGAACAACAAGTGTGTTGTCCCCCCCCCCCCCCACCAACCACGGGTGCCAAAAGCAGCCACAGTTTCCTTGGACAAGAAACCCAGTAAAAACCAGTTAAGGCGGAGGAGAGACGAGGTCGACCTCGGCCCTCAACCACACCTTCACCCTCCTGTATCAGGTACACACAATGTTGTAACAAGTACAGCGGAAGTCTTGATGTAAACAAGTGAACGGGACGATTGTGCTCCAGGCTACCTAACCCCGGCCCTAACGACCTTAACAAGCCCTTTATATGCACAACGAATATGCCAAGATGTAAGGCAAGACTTGCCGACCATTAGGACCAAATCTTGATATTGTAACAACGTCCTAACGAGTTTAGTTTCCCAGTCCTCTTACAACGTCGCATTTCGTTCGTATGCGTCACATAAGGCCAAAAATTGTCGCACTAGAAAATGGAAGCGGCTGGCGAAAGTGACGTACTGTCCCGTTTTCTGTTTTGGGTCCTCTGGTCGGTTTGGAGACGACACTTTAAACTGACCGTTTTCTTGACGTTAGGAAACCTTTAGAGGACGAGCTGGACCAACCCGTCCTCAGACCAAGTCTATTCCATCCAGCGGTCGACCCCAAAGACGCATTAATAAATTTTGACATGCTATTATTCATTTCAAATAAGAATTTTCTCAAAGATACATTAATATCGTTATACAGTATATCTGCATACTGTCCATATTTAGGCATTGGTTAGGTTAGGTGGTTAGGTTTTGCTGGCGGTTATTTGTATTTGTAGTACGTGGGTGAAGCATTCGATCAGAGCCCCGCTCCTGTGCCAGGTAAGTCCACTACGGGCTCACCATAGACCGTGCTACTTGGAACTTGTTCCGAGTAGCTGAATCTATAACAACAACAACAGGTGAAGGATTTACATAGTTGTGGTTCGAACAAAAGTCGTCAACGAAGCACTTGTTCGAGAAGTGTTCGAACGTTATCAGTTGAGAGTCGTCGTGTAAACCATTTTTCATTCATAAACAGAGGGGTGTTTCGCGTGTGCATGGAATGGACTTTGGCCTTTGTTTATGAGGACGGGCTGTCAATCCTTGCCCATATATTTGCCAGCGCCCCCCCCCCCCCGTCCCCAACACCCAGCCTGGTATTGGTCGAGGCGAGGAATCCGACCAGTGCCAACTGAATCACCAACTTTAGTGATTAATTGCTAACCGCCTCATGCCGTGGCTAAGCGGCCCGGACAATATGTCGGGTGAACCACCTCATTCCCACGGCCCAAAATAAAAATTTTTTAATATAAATTACTTTGGCTGGAATGTGGCCGAAGTTAAGTATATTTTGTATTAACCAGTGATTTAAATAGTATTAGCAATGCTATCTTGAGATGATTTCTGAATGAATGTGGGGACTTGAACGGTTTCTTGAAAGCTGCGGGCTCTCTGGATTTGAACGTTCTCGTAATCCATCCTATCATTTTCCTCGGCCGCCGCTATATTTGCTCGGTTATGTTCACTAAATGCCAGGTCGTCAGGCATCATAATTCCCAGATTTTTTACATGTTCCTTTCCTTATATGAATAAGTCTGTCCTGTACACTGTATTTCGTTCATGTTCCTCCTTTCCACCATCCATCATTACCCAAGCACCATAGCTAAGAACACCGACAGTCTCTGACATTCTTCATTCATAGTTGAAAGATCGGCAGAAAAAAGTAATTATGCGAGACTCCAATATTTGCATCTTGCTCACGCAACATTCCACAAATCTGTTCTGATAAGGATAAAATCTGTTCTGATAAGGATAAAATCTCTACATTCTTCTGCATTGACTATACTTAAATTTCAACCTTATGTGGCTGCTCACTCCGACCCCCGGAGGCTCATCTGTGCCAGGTGAGTCCACTACGGGCTTACCATAGCCCGTGCTACTTGCAACTTTGGTTCAAAGTAGCTGAACTTAAAACAGCATCCGACCCTCGCCAGCTCCCCATCTCAAATCCCCTCTTCAACACCCTCATCCCCCCCCCCCACCACCTCCCTCTCCACACGATCTATTTCAGCGTCGGGTCTTCTATAAGAGTTTCCCTCTTAAAGTACTTGAACCCTGGCGTCGTCAGCGGTAAAAGAAGGTCAGAGGTGAGGTTGGCACTCTCTGGCAGCGGCAGATGCCACTATAAAGTCACCAACCACCAAGCTCAGTTTGGCGTTTATTTTAATGTCTATCGCAGCTCTGGTTTCTCTTAAGTTTGAACACGATGTAAACAAAATATTGCCTATTTAATTCATATTATTTTGTAATAGTTTTAGACCTTTTTAGTAGAAGATTTTGAGACGAGCGAACACCAAGTCTGCTGAACACTGTCAGACAAAGGTATTAACATTTGCCAATCTACGAAGCTCACGTTACCTATATTATGAGTTATCTTGAGGTTATCTTGAGATGATTTCGGGGCTTTTTAGTGTCCCCGCGGCCCGGTCCTCGACCAGGCCTCCACCCCCAGGAAGCAGCCCGTGACAGCTGACTAACTCCCAAGTACCTATTTTACTGCTAGGTAACAGGGGCATAGAGTGAAAGAAACTCTGCCCATTGTTTCTCGCCGGCGCCTGGGATCGAACCCAGGACCACAGGATCACAAGTCCTGCGTGCTGTCCGCTCGGCCGACCGGCTCTGGGTGCAGACAAATTCAAGACATGTTTGACAAAACAAAAAAACTAGTTTTAATGCTGCACATTTCGAGATTTTCTTAAGCTTTTATGGGCAGCGCTGATCGCTAGAGGGAGCAATGTTCAAGACAATTATGAAGGAGCAATTTTTCCCATATTCATAATATGTAAATGACACAAATTGCCAGTTGATGCCAACATTTTTTACATTTAAATTTTTTTTTTTAGTTTTTAACTTGATGGTCGGATATTAAACTAATGCTATCATTATGGGCAGTATTAATACCTGTGACTTAATTGTCGTACGGGCAAGTCACTCCTTATTAATAGTAGTAATTAAAGTTACAGACAAAGATTACACTAACAGTGATGCAAACTTCGGTTTCAACTCTTTTTACCCTGTCGTAGCTCAGTTGATTAAGGCAGTGTCTGGGATGCTCCTAGACGCAGGTGCGAATCCTCGTCACGGCCCTTGTGGATTTGTTCAATTAAAGTGTTCAGCATCGCACTCTTTTTCTAACATTGAGGAGGAAGGAGCCGAGGGTTAAGTCTTTGATTTTTGCTGACAGTGAGGCGGCCTTCTGGAATGTGTATTGGCTGTACACAAGCCAGTAAATGGCATTCAAGTGCCAGCAGCCTTAGAGGAAGGTCACCTTTCAGTCTTCAACGGCCGGGAGCAGGAGAGACCATAACCAAGCCATGCCACAAGGCCAAGTCAGCCAACAGCAACCTGTTGTCAAATGGCTGTGGTTCTACACCTGTATTTTATTGTCATAAACATGATCGTATCCCACTAAGCTATAAGAGCCACCTCCCATATATACGTTAGCTGGCCGCCGCCTCTACAAGGGCCTACCACAAGCTGGTTGATACCTGGTTGATGGGGTTCTGGGAGTAGTTCTACTCCCGAAGCCCGGCCCGAGGACAGGCTTGACTTGTGAGAGTTTGGTCCACCAGGCTGTCTTTAGCTATACTTAGGTTAGCTATACCTAACCCCCCCCCCCCTCTCAGTCCACTGTTTATTCTCGTTAATTTTCATCAAACTTTTGGCCCCATATTGATGCTTCTGTAATAATCTGAATTCACTCTCGAGTGGTTCCTTGCTGTTTTCCCTTACAATATTTCTGATCCTTACCTTTTGCTGCAATGTCATTTCATATTGCCTTACTTCTGGACTTGGATGCATTGGTCTTATTTTTCCCCGTAGGCCTTAAACTGTTAGCAGGGCACTACACGTCAATGCTACCTGAATGCCAGTCGCTACTGATGTTTGTACTACGCTTCATGTGGGGGGATATCTGTAGTTTCCGACACTACACATCTACACGTGGATTTGGTATCTGTGGCGTGTTTTGACACCAAGTTGTGACTGCTACTTCCCCTTCCCCAGTCTGCCGGAACATCAGTCTTCATCCCTAACCTACAGGGGTACACTTCCCCAGGGTACACCCTCTCCAGGGTACACTTTCCCCCCAGGGTACACTCGCCACTAAATTCCCTAGATGAACATGGTTCCACTTCAGCCAAAATCGAACAACAAGTGAGCTCCTCCATTTCATCCTAGGCTACAGGACGCCAGGCCAGAAGAGTAAACAGGATTAAACCAGTGTGAAAATACTAAAAAATCACTCGCCCTCCCTCCATGAAAACTTGGGCTGGACGGTAGAGCGACGGTCTCGCCTCATGCAGGTCGACGTTCAATCCCCGACCGTCCAAGTCGTTGGGCACCATTCCTCCCTCCCGTCCCATCCCTAATCCATATCCTCATCCTTGCCCAGTGCTATATAGTCGCAATGACTTGGCGCTTTCTTCTGATAATTTCCTTCCTTCCTTCCCTCCATGAAGATGTTATCTCTGCCTCACATCACATCACGGCGGCATCACATTCTCACGCCCATACCCCAGCAGACTTCAGGAGATACAAAGAGTACCTCGACACTTTCCATCACCCCCCCCCCCCACACATGATCTTGATATATATTGGAAAGACTTTAGCATAGGGTTGCATCCCCTGTACATAGAATCTGATGGAGAAGGGGGGAGTTTAGTAAGCCATTAAATGGGAGTTATCATCCTGAATGGTGATCATGCATCCCAACTCCCGTCCCATTTCAGCAGTACTTCTTATGCGTCCCATCTTGTCCCATGACACACTGGGTATCCTCACCAGTATTTGGTGAGGAGTCCTAAGTCCTATTTCAGTCCTATGATGAGTTCATAAAATCCTATTTTGCCAACTACCTTCGCGTTCTGTGCTGCCAATCGTTTGGGCAAGTAATGCATAAAGACGGCGGTGGCCAGGGGTGGGGGGGGGAGAGCGCAAGGTGAGGGAAGGGGGGGGGGGAGAGCGCAAGGTGAGGGAAGTGGGGGGGGGAGTGCGCGCGAGGTGAGGGAAAGGGGGGGGGGGAGTGCGCGCGAGGTGAGGGAAAGGGGGGGGGGGCGGGAGTGCGCGCGAGGTGAGGGAAAGGGGGGGGGGGGCGGGAGTGCGCGCGAGGTGAGGGAAGGGGGGGGGGAGAGCGCGAGGTGAGGGAAGGGGGGGGCGGGAGTGCGCGCGAGGTGAGGGAAGGGGGGGGAGAGCGCGAGGTGAGGGAAGGGGGGGGGGAGAGCGCAAGGTGAGGGGAAGGAGGGGGGAGAGAGCGCAAGGTGAGGGGAAGGAGGGGGGAGAGAGCGCAAGGTGAGGGGAAGGAGGGGGGAGAGAGCGCAAGGTGAGGGGAAGGAGGGGGGAGAGAGCGCAAGGTGAGGGGAAGGAGGGGGGGAGAGCGCGCAAGGTGAGGGGAAGGAGGGGGGAGAGAGCGCAAGGTGAGGGGAAGGAGGGGGGAAAGAGCGCAAGGTGAGGGGAAGGGGGGGGGGGAGAGAGCGCAAGGTGAGGGGAAGGGGGGAGAGAGCGCAAGGTGAGGGGAAGGGGGGGAGAGCGCGCAAGGTGAGGGGAAGGGGGGGAGATCTCTCTCTCCCCCCCTTCCCCTCACCAGTTGCGCGCAAGGTGAGGGGAAGGGGGGGAGAGAGAGCGCGCAAGGTGAGGGGAAGAGAGAGAGAGAGTGTGTGTGTAGCACACACGGATCAAAACAAGCTGCGAGAATTAAGTTACTACGCGAGGGTGAGCAATCGTAGACACGTGCGTCCGGCCAATGTTTACAAACACACAAGGTAAACACACGCCAGGGAGTCATTCCTAGCGTGCCCACGTGGCGGGCCCGCGTGTCTAGCGCACCACGGGCTCCTGCTGCTGACCTTCCAACACTGCCAAACAAAACCACCTTGAGGTTACCTTGAGGTGCTTCCGGGGCTTTAGTGTCCCCGCGGCCCGGTCGTCGACCAGGCCTCCTGGTTGCTGGACTGATCAACCAGGCTGTTAGACGCGGCCACAAGTCACTTAGCCTTTACACCTCTTCATGAATTAACTTCGTGTTTATCATTATTATCAATTTAACTTCGGGAATTCACTCCCGGGGCCGCGCAATAGGAACAATGAAGAACAGCGAGCAAAATAGTTATATATTGGGGGTGAGGAAGGAGGGAGGGGGGGTAGGAGGGGGGGGTTGGAGGGGGGGTGAGGGAGGGGGGTTAGGAGGGGGTGAGGGGAGGGGGTTAGGGAGGGGGTGAGGGAGGGGGTAGGAGGGGTGTGAGGGGGTTGAAAATAAAAGTTGAAAAGGAATTTAGAGGATAAAATGGGAGACTGCAGAGAGCAAGTGAGCTTGTTTACCTGGAGTTTACCTGGAGCTGTCAACATGTTGATGTGTGGAGCCTTCACCAGTGCCCCAAAGGGAAGGGAAGGTAGCCACTGCTTGCCTATTATATCTTAACAGCGTGCTATAACCCCGCTGGTCAAAGTTTCTCCTTGGGTGATGGACGCTGGGTTGGGGGACATGGTTAAGCAGGGAGGCTGGGCTCACCAGACTGTGCTGGGTGGGAGACTGCTAGCCTTGTACCCATTTAACATTGCCGTAACTACGCAATGTATTATTATAGTGCAGTATATTTGAAGTACCACGTAAAGCACCGGTGACAAACGCCTCTTAATGCTTAAATATAACAAAGTTCTTCCCCAGGTTCAACAACTGTACCATGTGTTGCTATTTGGCAAGTGTTCATCCTAGTTTGAAGGATGAAGCCACGCTTCATCCTAGCTAGCCACACCAGCCTCCAAAACCCAGGAGACAATCGGTGATGCTGAGCGAGCGCTCGCATACAATCATCAAACCTATGAATAGTGTTCACCATCCCTCTCCACAATCCCCCGGCTACCGTGGTACCCATCCCACACATCGGACATCGGGTCCACTGTATATCCCGTCAACAATTACAAATTCCACGCCACCCAGCACAAATTAACCCGGGGATTGCAATCCATTTATATTGTTGGAAAATGTATACAAGCCATTCTATTTTCGGCAATGATTTGTTAATTTGTAATACGACGCTAAATCATGCAACACATTACTTTTCTACAATTTCTACAAAAACTACCGAATTATTTGCAACAACTTTTTAAAATTACGGTGACAAATAAAATATGCGTACGTGAATGTGAGGTGGGGATTATCGTGACCTTTACTGACAAAATTAACATTTAATTTCGCCTAATGGGAGTAAATCAGTTAAATCTTATTGTAGTGAGAAGCTGACAGCCTTTGACCTTGGCTAGCCTGGTTGATCAGTCCAGCAACCAGGAGGCCTGGTCGACGACCGGGCCGCGGGGACACTAAGCCCCGGAAGCACCTCAAGGTAAGGTAGGTAGGCTAGGTAACTGGCAGGCAAGGTAGGCTACCAACCACCTGGTCTAAGGACTTAGAATCATCATGCTCAAAGTTATGATCAGCCTATTCTTGCTTCCAACTGGTACCCTCGTTAAGCTATCTTATTTGAGATTTACGGGTTATTCATGCCCGTGCCACCACCTCTTGGGTGGCTTAATCTTTATCAATCAATTATTTGGGTTTCCTTGAAATTATCTTTCCTGGGGGAGTACAGGCAGGAACAACAGTTTACATCTGGGAAAAAAGGCGAAGGACTGGAGCATACCTGGAGGGGGTTTCTTCACATTCTTCTACTCCCCGAGCCCGGCCTATGCACAGCTGAATAATACGAGTGCATTATAAAGAAAGGATAGCCGACAAATCTGCACCATTTGGTCACGATTTGGTCCGGGAGACATCTCCCGTCAAGCAGGGTGCAGTCCCACCTCCACAGATCTCCAGTATCAGCTATTCATACTGGTAATGGCTCCAAAGGGCCACCACTTACGGGCTATTCATGCCCGTGAAACCTTTTAGGTGGCTTAATCTTCATCAATGAATCAATCAATCGATAAATCTGGCTATAGTTCCTCAGTTGGAATGTGTGGCGCGGCGACTATCAAGTCTGCTCAGATCTCCGGAACCGCCTAAAATAAGGAAGCGTTCTCTCTCTCCTTCAGACAAATAGCTACGGTCAACCATGTTACCAACACGACCAGTTTCACCATGATCACGTGTAATTACCACCACAACTCGCTTTCCCTCGCCTCCAGTGGCAGCCACGAGGAAATGCTCAGTCGTACATGAAACCATAAGCTCTTACATGTCAAAAATAACACTAGAAACCGTAGCAATTCACGTAACCTCAGGCGCCCGTGCTCTACGGGCAGACAAGGCCATTTTCACGGTCGAGAGAGAGAGACCGCACCCAACAATACTCATCTCAGCCGAGACAAGAAACCAATATATCACTGAAGAAGGAACTGACATACACACGCTCAGAGTATGTTAAGTACGAGGGACATAGACAAGGCGACTGCTAAAAGTAAACAGGGATGGGCTACAGGGCTGCTCGAGGGGGTTCGAGGGATAATTTATCAAAGGAATGAACCAAGGAGTGAAGTGGTTCTGAAGTTAGTCCTGAAGTTAGGTCCTTCCAAGGAGTGCCGGACCAAGCGGGCTGTGGTGGGTATGTGGCCCTGCGGGCCGCTCCAAGCAACAGCCTGGTGGACCAAACTCTCACAAGTCAAGCCTGGCTTCGGGCCGGGCTTGGGGAGTAGAAGAACTCCCAGAACCCCATCAACCAGGTATCATCCTCCTGCTTAGACAGTACCTATTGTGACGATCGTGAAGTCAGAATTCGCACGTTCTTAGCTTTTAGATAGTATTATACTGACTAGTAAGGCATTCATTTAAAATAAATTAAGCTAAAACACAAATTTAAATATTCCTAGGTCTAGTATAGTACACATATGTACTATATTACGCCTCATATCGTATTAGGTCTAGGGAGGTTAGGATAGGTTAGTTTGTCACAGCAACAAGCTAAAAATATATAGATTTCCGATTTGTCCAACTCAATGGTTCTGATTTCTACGTGCTAATTTCATTGTACGTCGTTATATATACTATGGTCCTTATCGTTACTGTAAGTACTACCAAAACAGGAGGATGGGCTTGGGCACACGAATGGTGGTAGTCGAGCCTGACCTCGGGCCGGGCTCGGGGAGTAGAACAACTCTAGAGATCCTCTCCAGGTATGCTCCAGTCACTACATTTATTCAAAGGAATGTATGTCAGAACCTAAAGTATTCAGAAACCTTAAACCTGGTTGATGGGGTTCTGGGAGTTCTTCTACTCCCCAAGCCCGGCCTGAGGCCAGGCTTGACTTGTGAGAGTTTGGTCCACCAGGCTGTTGCTTGGAGCGGCCCGCAGGCCCACATACCCACCAATGACTATTTATAGCCATTGAATGATAAGATAACTACACCCTTGCTCGGGTACACTTTATAAAACCTTTCCTTTTAAACATAGTAAGAGGTGTTAGTAGAGACTTGTACCCTTACTGCATCCTTACTTCTCACTCTTATGCCCATTCTCTAATGTCCTCTGGTCACTTAAGAGGAACAAGAACACTGAACTAATTAGCTAAATAACTTCACGACGAAATTTGTTATATTCTGGCCAGCATCTGTCACAAGTGGCGCCGCCAGAACTGTCGGTCGGGCCAAGACCAGAGCCGACAGGCAGTCTATCGGGACCAGCCAAGCACGCCCCAGGCTCCCCGTTCCTCAGCCCGCGCCTCTAATTTGGCATATACTTGCCCAAATGTGTCTGGGGTAGATACCAGGGCGGCGACTAGTTGTCTGCGTCGCCTCCACCACACACACACACACACACACACACACACACACACACACACACACACACACACACACACACACACACACACACACACACACACAGGCCAAGATGCAGCTTCCCGGCACATTCCCCCCAACTAAAGTGGTGCGCGGGTCCTTAACAGCTTAAGATATACACGCCAAGCTTCAGCTCTTAAGCCGAGCCTTTCTGGCTATCGGTTGGTTAAGCAATAACTCGGTGCTTGCGTTCTCGCCTAGTTGTGCTTGCGGAGACTGAGCCTCGGCGCTCTGGGGCCTGTGCGCGCGTACACACGAGAGCGCACTTAACACCCAGCACTGTAAACCGAGGCCCATATGGTATACCCGACGTAAAAGTGGCTGCACACATTCCTAACACCGCCGCACTTTTGACACTTATTCATGACACGATAAAAATTCAAATGACTGTCATAATGCTCTCAGTTATGAGCGACATAACTAAATCCCCACCACCACGCTCCCTCCCTCCCTCCCACACTATCATACATATTTATTCATATTTATTTATATATATTATATATATATATATATATATATATATATATATATATATATATATTATATATATATATATATATATATATATATATATATATATATATATATATATATATATATATAATGTATATATATAAAATACGTTAGGAATATATTGTAAAAAGAGTAACAATATAATAAGGGAGCCTCGCTCCTTCGGCACTCAAGTCCACTACGGGCTCACCATAGCCCGTGCTACTTGGAACGTCTTGTCCCCCAGTAGCTGAATCTAAAAATATAATAATGAGGGAGAAGTTAGAGCGCCTTGAGTAAGGAAACTAACAGGAGGACACACTGGAGGCCGCCCTCACCACCACGACCGTCATCACTGGGAAAAGCTGACGGTTATCTTGAGGTTATCTTGAGATGATTTCGGGGCTTCTTGGTGTCCCCGCGGCCCGGTCCTCGACCAGGCCTCCACCCCCAGGAAGCAGCCCGTAGCAGCTGTCTAACTCCCAGGTACCTATTTTACTGCTAGGTAACAGGGGCATAGGGTGAAAGAAACTCTGCCCATTGTTTCTCGCCGGCGCCTGGGATAGAACCCAGGACCACAGGATCACAAGTCCAGCGTGCTGTCCGCTCGGCCGACCGGCTCCCGACGGTGAGGACAGACTTATCAACAGGATTAAGACACAGCAGATATGGAAAGAACATAAGAGAAACCAAGAGATTTAAAGGAAATGGAAAGATGTAAAAGAGGCAGGGAGGGAGGCAGGAGGGAGGAGGGGGGGCTCATGACTGGACAACAAATTCTCTGGGAAATGAAACGCCCAAGAAAAATATACATGGCAACATTGAATAATATTTGTGCTCCGTATGAATGGAGGCGCTGAATTATGTCATTACTACAGCAAAATAAATTATAGAACAGAGAGGAGGGAGGGGAGAGGGGGGAGGGGGAGGGGAGAGAGGGAGGGGAGGGGGAGGGGAGAGAGGGAGGGGGAGGGGGAGGGGAGAGAGGGAGGGGAGAGAGGGAGGGGAGGGGAGAGGGGAGGGAGGGGAGGGGGGAGGAGGGGAGCCAGGGCTGCATGAGAGGCATCTTCATCAGGACTGGGGGGGGGGGGCAGGAAATGCCGGAAACTCCATTGCTCAAACAATTATGCATTACCGATAAGACCTACCATGTATGTATAATGACTTACTGTTAACATACAGATCTTGAAATAGAGCATTCTCTATCTTGAGGTTATCTTGAAATGATTTCGCGGCTTAGCGTGTCCGCGGCCCGGTCCTCGACCAGACCTCCACCCCCCAGGAAGTAGCCCGTAGCAGCTGTAACTCCCAGATACCTATTTACTGCTAGGTAACAGGGGCATGAGGGTGGAAAACCTTTGTGTCCATTTGTCTCCGCCTCCACCGGGGATCAAACCCGGAACCTCAGGACTACGAATCCGAAGCACTGTCCACTCAGCTGTCAGGCGCCCCATCATAATGAACTAGCTGACATTGTAATTATAACGTGTGAAGGATAGATGAAATTATGTAATAATACAAGTTGAGGTCAAATAAAGACCTTTTATGCCCTCTGAAATGCTTTTTGCGCTACCGCTCACAGGATGGGTATGGGGTGCACAATAAACCAGCCGCGTCCGGAGACAAAAAGCGAAGGTTAACCGAAAGACTTAAAAGTGAAACTCAACACGAGTGATGAACTCGCCGGCAGTCTCGAGGGCAGTAAAGGTAATGCGGTCAAGACCTCAAGAACGTCCACGGGTTACAAAACAGAATAATTAAAAACAAAAGCGGCAAAAGGGCTCCAGAAAAGATTAAAACCAAGTAGAAAATGTGATACAAAAGCAGTACTTCAGCTAAAGTACCTAAGTACTTAAGAGGTAAAAGTATATCCTTGAAGTTTGAAGAGTAGAAAGTTGTTTTCACATATCCATACATTAAAACATTGATTGTAACCATGATATATATGTGCGTCCGCCTACAGTTTATATCTATTGTCTTATGTATGACCCTCTGTCCTGCGTGACAGTGAATACCAGCATTATCCTCACTTTAATAAGACTATCAAAATCCTCAGATTAGGCAAAATTGTAGTTAATTGTCAATAAAGATGTTAATAATAATAATCCTTGAAGTTAAGACTACAAGAGAAGAGAACACTAGTACAGTCTACCTGAGGTGGAAGCAAGAGACCATGAAGAACATTTCGCAAACTCCAAAATAAGAGATTAGTTAGACAGCGAGAGAATACCTGCTTGATAGGGTTCTGGGAGTTCTTATACTCCCCAAGCCCGGCCTGAGGCCAGGCTTAAGAGATTCAGACTTGACTGAGGTCTCTCTTGAATAGAACAATGGCTAGCAAGAGGCTTTTCAGACTTTACAATCAGTGAACGAGACATTTGAGACGAATACTTTCAGTGAAATGTATGCTGCCATTCAAGCTGGAAATAGTGCTATACCGTGAACCGTCCACTAACCACAACAAGTTTCAAAAGAGGGAAGGTGGTTACAAAATCAAAAGCGTGGTAAACTACACAGGGTAATTTACAGGAGGAGATCGAAAAAGGACCCCGAGCTGATGTAGAGCCACACATTGAGGACACCAACAGCGTGGTGTAATCAGGCCGAGTATACAAGGGCTCTACAAAGTGAGGGCCAGAGTAGAAATCGAGGGTAGGGCGAGTTCTCTCTCACTCACACACACACACACACACACACACACACACACACACACACACACACACACACACACACACACACACACACACACACACACACACACACACACACACACTATGAAACCTCATACTGGATCCTCGTGAACTATCTAGAATAGGACTGAAGAACCCGACTATCACCATGACTAAACAAGGCGGCTGACGAGGTATTTTTCCATCCTATAAAAAATTTTACAAAATTAAACTGCATCATTCACCCAGCTATAAATACACTAGTCTCCTTGGAGTCGAAACTTCAACTCCAGGTAGAAATGGAAACACACTGAAGTGGAAAGCCATCGTCATCAACTATAATGCAAGACATGACTAAAACTAAACACCAGGAAGCAACAATATCGGTACAAGGCTAGTAGACAACCCTCCCCCCCCCCTGGTGTAGTCAGTCGGGTAGAATAATCATTGAAGCTCATATTTCTGCTGCTGCTGCTGCTGCTGCTTCTTCTTCTGCTGCTGCTGGTACTGCTGCTGCTGCTGCTGCTGCTAATGCTGCTGGTACTACTGCTGCTGCTGCTGCTACTACTACTACTACTACTACTGCTGCTGCTGCTGCTGCTACTGCCCTCCCCTCCTCATTCATTCCTCCTCCTCCTTTCATCAACCCCCCCCAACCACCTCTTCTCTCCTCGGCTTCCGTCTCATTATTATTCTCCTGCTGCTTCTGCCTCCCTGGGATGAGTTACCTGTACAGTGATCAACTTTCATAACACAGCCACTCCCTCCCTCCCTCCCTCCCCCCCCCCCTCGCTCTACACGCCAGCCACAGTCTACCCAACATCTGACGCCTACCTAAAGTCACCTATTCCAATTATTAGTCAATCAATGGTGCAAGGAAATCAAAGGAAATTGAGATGTATAAGGTCGAGTGCCTGTGTTGGTGTCCCGTGTGCCTGGGTATGCCATCAGTGAACGTTTCCATGTACTCATTCTGTTATCCTCGCTGATGGCACCTGGTCGAGACGGCACCTGGTCGAGACGGCACCTGGTCGAAACGGCACTGGTCGAAACGGTCAAGTGCAGGTATACCTGCCTAATGTGACCACCAGAACTTGTAAACACAACTGTGTATTCTGTAGCATGTATCACCATTCACTACACACAATGTATCACCATAACACACACAGCATGTATCACCATAATCATCTTCACTACACATAGCATGTATCACCATTCACTGCACATAGCATATATCACCATTCACTACACAGCGTGTATTCTGTAACGGAAGGTTTGCAAGAAATTAAAATGATTCTAAGACGGCAATTTTCCATTGAACACTTTAAAGCACTGAAAACTTTAAGACCACAATAGTTTAACAACATATTTGTGTAGTGACTGACCCAGCACACACCAGCCAGCCAGCCCGCCCAGCCCAGCCCAGCCCAGCCAGCCCCTCTACTGGAGTCTGCCGTCCTGGTGAAACTAGAGTATTCTAACACGCTGCTTCAACTAGGTCCCGAGAGACCGGGCCACGGAGCCCAACGACCCCAGGGAAGATCCCGAAGCAAACCCCAGGGTAGGCCTTCAAACACAAACTGTCTATTTTCCGCTTGTTACAACTTGTAATAAAGTTGTTACATCTTGGCTTAACGTGTTTATAACGTAGTAGAACGTTGTTACAACTTGCTATATGGGTTGTTATAACTGGTTAGGTGTTAAAACTTGTTCGAACGACGAAACAACGTCGTAGTTTCGGTGTGTGTTTAGCGGGGGGAGTGGTACGTTCTTTAGCAGTTTCGTTATAATTTAACGTAAAAACCACATACATAATCAAGATTGGCATCTGTGTGTGGCTCCTGGTGGCTCTACTCCCTCCAAGTGGTCTACTTTCTTAACCTTTAAGTTGGTCTCTGGAACACCAATACCAAGAGTTCTCCAGCAGTTGGTGAACCTGAGGATCCAAGAGCTGCCAGCTTGGTGTACCTGAGGATCCAAGAGCTGCCAGCTTGGTGTACCTGAGGATCCAAGAGCTGCCAGCTTGGTGTACCTGAGGATCCAAGAGCTGCCAGCTTGGTGTACCTGAGGATCCAAGAGCTGCCAGCTTGGTGTACCTGAGGATCCAAGAGCTGCCAGCTTGGTGTACCTGAGGATCCAAGAGCTGCCAGCTTGGTGTACCTGAGGATCCAAGAGCTGCCAGCTTGGTGTACCTGAGGATCCAAGAGCTGCCAGCTTGGTGTACCTGAGGATCCAAGAGCTGCCAGCTTGGTGTACCTGAGGATCCAAGAGCTGCCAGCTTGGTGTACCTGAGGATCCAAGAGCTGCCAGCTTGGTGTACCTGAGGATCCAAGAGCTGCCAGCTTGGTGTACCTGAGGATCCAAGAGCTGCCAGCTTGGTGTACCTGAGGATCCAAGAGCTGCCAGCTTGGTGTACCTGAGGATCCAAGAGCTGCCAGCTTGGTGTACCTGAGGATCCAAGAGCTGCCAGCTTGGTGTACCTGAGGATCCAAGAGCTGCCAGCTTGGTGTACCTGAGGATCCAAGAGCTGCCAGCTTGGTGTACCTGAGGATCCAAGAGCTGCCAGCTTGGTGTACCTGAGGATCCAAGAGCTGCCAGCTTGGTGTACCTGAGGATCCAAGAGCTGCCAGCTTGGTGTACCTGAGGATCCAAGAGCTGCCAGCTTGGTGTACCTGAGGATCCAAGAGCTGCCAGCTTGGCGTACCTGAGGATCCAAGAGCTGCCAGCTTGGCGTACCTGAGGATCCAAGAGCTGCCAGCTTGGCGTACCTGAGGATCCAAGAGCTGCCAGCTTGGCGTACCTGAGGATCCAAGAGCTGCCAGCTTGGCGTACCTGAGGATCCAAGAGCTGCCAGCTTGGCGTACCTGAGGATCCAAGAGCTGCCAGCTTGGCGTACCTGAGGATCCAAGAGCTGCCAGCTTGGCGTACCTGAGGATCCAAGAGCTGCCAGCTTGGCGTACCTGAGGATCCAAGAGCTGCCAGCTTGGCGTACCTGAGGATCCAAGAGCTGCCAGCTTGGCGTACCTGAGGATCCAAGAGCTGCCAGC
Source organism: Procambarus clarkii (assembly GCF_040958095.1). Classification (NCBI taxonomy): domain Eukaryota; kingdom Metazoa; phylum Arthropoda; class Malacostraca; order Decapoda; family Cambaridae; genus Procambarus; species Procambarus clarkii. Next base: position 6,131,095 of record NC_091191.1, read on the forward strand.
TTGGCGTACCTGAGGATCCAAGAGCTGCCAGCTTGGCGTACCTGAGGATCCAAGAGCTGCCAGCTTGGTGTACCTGAGGATCCAAGAGCTGCCAGCTTGGTGTACCTGAGGATCCAAGAGCTGCCAGCTTGGTGTTCCAGAGCCTGAGCAAGGTGAGCCAGTCACAATATATTTGAGTCTCCATTCAACCCGTTACTAGAAATCGAAGAGTCATCAAAGCCATTTTATTTAATAAAAGCAACAAATACAAATATCAAGAGGTTTTATAAAAGAAAATTGGTACATTTGAGAACTTGAAAGTTCTCTTCGCATGCTCATTCTTCTCGCCTCGAGACCAAATGTTCCTTCGTGTCTCGCAGTTCGTATGTGTAAGTTCAGATGCAAATTCAGCGCGCGCGATTCAGTTAGCGCCACAAGGAGCAAGTGGACTTAACAGGATTATGGTAAACCTGGCCACCCGTCTGTATGGCCCGATATGCAAATTAGAACGATACTGCCTGCACCTGTGAGGTATCCAGTCCACCCGGTACATCTATCACTCCCCCCCCCCCTTAATGGTCTTTGTCGCCGCCTGCTTCCCCTGCTAGTTTTCTTCCCTAGTCGACGACCGGGCCACGGGGAAGCTAAGCCCCGAAAACACCTCAAGGTAGTCTTGTACACATCCCGTCTCTATTTTCTCTTGCATGGCTTCTCCGCGCTCAACTCTACCTCTTCTCTCTTTTTCTCTCAACCTTGGTCCAGTGCAACTGGTTCACTACAGCACATTGACATCTACCTATTTTCCAGACATCTACCCTTCTCCTTTCTCTTGCCAGCGTCATCACCTGCAGTCACTCCTAACTATCATATCCCATGCTTCTAGTTGTGGTCACAATCAACAGTTACACACACACGTGCAGACATTTGAAAGATCTTTTTCAGTGTCAGTAGTTAGAAAATGGAATGCACTAGGAAGTGATGTGGTGGAGGCTGACTCCATACACAGTTTCAAGTGTAGATATGATAGAGCCCAGTAGGCTCAGGAATCTGTACACCAGTTGATTGACGGTTGAGAGGCGGGACCAAAGAGCCAGAGCTCAACCCCCGCAACCACAATTAGGTGAGTACACACACACACAAAAAAAAAAAATGTGGTGTGGGGGAAGAAGAAGAAGAAAAAAAAAAAAAAAAAAAAAAAAAAAAAAAAAGTAGTTAGTAAACAGTTGATTGACAGTTGAGAGGCGGGCCGAAAGAGCAAAGCTCAACCCCCACAAAAACACAACTAGTAAACACACACACACGGGCGCGCGAGATAGATTTTGCAGTGTGCGCTCCAGAACTGGACAAGGCGGGAGCTCGAGCGCGCCAGAAGGGATGGGATCGACAGCACAAGGAGATTGTACTGGAAGACTAAACTGGCTGAAATATATGACCGAGATATCAACTGTACTAACAACTGAATAATTACATTCTCAAGCAGGGTCTGTCAAACCCAGTGTTCGAATAATTAACAAAACCAGTATTGAGGCTGTTACAGGAGTGAAATAAAAAAAAAAACTCCAACACTTGGTCCCAGAAGAGCTCAAAAGATTGCAAGCCCCCCCCCCCCCCCCCCCGCACACGAACATCTAGAAGAAGAGAAAACATTAAAACTGAGCGGTTAAGACAATAGTAAAAGGCGTACTAATGCAAGGTTACGGACAAAAACAATCCTACCTAAGCCAAGAGACCGTGTATGTAAAGTTACTTGGTCAAATAATGTGAGGACAGCGACGCTCCTCACGGCAGTTGGTACAACGCCTGCGCCTCCCCCACCACTGCTAATCACTTTCGAAACCCAAGTCGCCATCTTTTGTAGGTTTACATACACGTGCACGAGCCTGGGCTGGGCTACTGCTGGGGCTCTCTAAGCAGCCAGACACACAGAAGGTAACAGACAGCAAGCACGTGTACACACACACACACACACACACACACACACACACACACACACACACACACACACACACACACACACACACACACACACACACACACTCAACGGCCAGTTCAGCGGCTGTCTTATCCTCCTTGTTGAATTTTTAAACAAGCAGGAGAGTGGAATAAACAGGTACAATCTCCCGCTTGTGCTTACACACTAACTTCAAGCTGCTGATACCATCCTCACACTGACTTGCTATAGCGGGAGGAATATCGGCATCTTGCCTATTTTTTTACCCATCTGGCGTCTACTTCGATGTGATTCCGGAGAAGTGTTCCCTTAGCGATCAGGGGCCAGATTCACGTAGTAGTTACGCAAGCACTTACGAACCTGTCCATCTTTTTTTCTCAATCTTTGGCGACTTTGTTTACAAATATTAAAAAGTTAATGAGCTCCGAGGCACGAGGAGGCTGTTTATAACAATAACAATTGATTGGGGCGTGTTCATACTTGTAAACTGTTTAATAAATGTAACCAAAGCCGTCAAAGATTGAGGAAAGATGTACACGTTCATACTTGCGTAACTGCTTCGTGAATCTGGGTCCAGGGCTCCTGGGTTGACGGTCCTGTCAACTAGACAAGTTATCAGTCAGGTCGATCAACCCACGATTGATCCTTGCCGTTGTGGTACTTTTTTTTTTTTTTACATGAAAAAGAATACAATAAAGTCTTGAGAGATGTTAACTCTAAGGTGTTGTACGATGTTTTCCACGTTAGAGAGATTTGACTGTGTAACGTGTGCTGTTTCATGTTAAAATATCTTCACTTTTTACCATGGCCCAGGAGCCGTGATAACTTACATTTCACGTGACTCATGGTAAACTACAGTTTCAGTTGTATTTAGTTAGAGAATAAGGAACGATATGGGAACACACACACACATAGTTGAGGGGAGTGCAAAGTCTGGCAACAGTGTACAACGATCGTTGCCAGATCTCGGCTTAAAGACTCACCGGTGAAGGCGAACTCAATCATATCCTCACCCACCCCGAAACCTCTCGTACGCGTAGTGTTTCGGGTCAAACACACACCTGCACCTCTAGATCCCCCCGCCCCTACGAGGCGTACACACACGCCCCGCCTCCACAGTTCCTACATCTGTTCACACACACAGGAACACACTGCGCCACACCTGGCAATAAGGGGCCTAGACACCCCCTGTTCACATCCACCACAAACCACACCAGTATTTACACAACTCGTGCCACACCAACACTTTCATTAACAACAATTAACTACAAATCTCTCTTGCTCTTGTCCAAAGACGGCGAAGGGGCGACTGAACCAGAGAGGGTGACGAGGCAAACGTCCCCCAAGAAAATGGGCGTCGATGATGCTAACGAGTACCAACGAACCAGAGCAGTTCGTTGACATGTTTTCTCGCTCTCTCCAAAACTTATTCTCCTCTCGGCTGCCAACGGCGACTAGAATATTGTGGCGGTGATGGTGATAACTGAGGCGCGACACGGCCCTCCTTGTTTACATTATCATAGAGATGAGCTTTTCATACCGTCGAGGTGTTGGCGGCTGATGACTCACTCCCCGCACTTCTTCCTGAAAATAGGTTTATCAACAGCAAGGCGACACGGGCCAATGTCAACAAACGTGTTTCTGAATTAACATTATCGCATTTTTCACACGGTTACCTCTGCATTTACTCAACCCTAGTTATTGTATAACATTATTGTATCTCCAACAATACCCATGGAGGGCTATTGTAGTTGGCGATACTAAAATCTAGCGGAAAGGTTATCATGCTGGTATGTTCGTCGCCAGGACTGGTAACTTTGGATTCATTATCCTTTGTAGATATCCTCTAGAGTACACGGGAGTGGATAAAGTAATTGCATAGCTCCAGGCATATCACATGCCTGCAAGTCTGAAGTGTAAACATTTTAAGACTCAAGTCTCGCGCCCTGAAAGAACACATGATCCACAGGTCGCAGCTAGCATCATCCTTTCTGAGATATATATAAACCACTCATTCGTAACTTGGCCAGCTCAACCCAAACAAGAATGCATGAAGGTAAACAAGAATGCATGAAGGTAAAACAATGCATGAAGGTAAAACAAGAATGCATGGAGGTAAAACAAGAATGCATGAAGGTAAAACAAGAATGCATGAAGGTAAAACAAGAATGCATGGAGGTAAACAAGAATGCATGGAGGTAAACAAGAATGCATGAAGGTAAACAAGAATGCATGAAGGTAAACAAGAATGCATGAAGGTAAACAAGAATGCATGAAGGTAAACAAGAATGCATGAAGGTAAACAAGAATGCATGGAGGTAAACAAGAATGCATGAAGGTAAACAAGAATGCATGGAGGTAAACAAGAATGCATGAAGGTAAACAAGAATGCATGAAGGTAAACAAGAATGCATGAAGGTAAACAAGAATGCATGGAGGTAAACAAGAATGCATGGAGGTAAACAAGAATGCATGGAGGTAAACAAGAATGCATGGAGGTAAACAAGAATGCATGGAGGTAAACAAGAATGCATGGAGGTAAACAAGAATGCATGGAGGTAAACAAGAATGCATGGAGGTAAACAAGAATGCATGGAGGTAAACAAGAATGCATGAAGGTAAACAAGAATGCATGGAGGTAAACAAGAATGCATGAAGGTAAACAAGAATGCATGGAGGTAAACAAGAATGCATGGAGGTAAACAAGAATGCATGGAGGTAAACAAGAATGCATGGAGGTAAACAAGAATGCATGAAGGTAAACAAGAATGCATGGAGGTAAACAAGAATGCATGGAGGTAAACAAGAATGCATGGAGGTAAACAAGAATGCATGGAGGTAAACAAGAATGCATGGAGGTAAACAAGAATGCATGGAGGTAAACAAGAATGCATGGAGGTAAACAAGAATGCATGGAGGTAAACAAGAATGCATGGAGGTAAACAAGAATGCATGGAGGTAAACAAGAATGCATGGAGGTAAACAAGAATGCATGAAGGTAAACAAGAATGCATGAAGGTAAACAAGAATGCATGAAGGTAAACAAGAATGCATGGAGGTAAACAAGAATGCATGGAGGTAAACAAGAATGCATGGAGGTAAACAAGAATGCATGGAGGTAAACAAGAATGCATGGAGGTAAACAAAGCGTGGAGGGGCAGCGTCACCCGCCCCCCCCCCCAAACAAAAAAACAAAAACAAAAACAAAAACCCCACACACACACACACAGGAGCTTCAGACAAGACAACAAACTTACAGCCCGGGCCAGCGGCACGGGGGAAACTTGGTCCTAGACAAACTTTTTTTTCCCCCCAGATTGTGTTCATGTTTATTCACCCGCGCACAGTTCTCAAGGGGAATTTTCCCGCCGGCCTCGACACGCCGCCATAAAAAAAAAAAAAAAAAAAAAAAAAAGTGACCGCTTTGCCCAACTGGAAACGTACTAACCTAACCTATCTACCTTCGAGGCCGATGCAAGGAGAACGTCGATATCCCAATGCTTTAATTTTGATTAATACATCTCAATTTTAGCGGAGTGGTCGATTCGCTGTGGGCCTACGGGCCGCTCCAAGCAACAGCCTGGTGGACCAAACTCTCACAAGTCAAGCCTAGCCTCAGGCCGGGCTTGGGGAGTAGAACTCCCAGAACCCCATCAAGCAGGTATCAAGCAGGCTTAAAAATGCATTTGTTGTGGTCTATATTGCCAACAACTCCACCCGCTGCCACCACAAGTATCAACTGGAGTAGGATACTCCACACTACTCCAAGTTGACGTGCGTATGAAGCTCACCTCCACCGCAAATGGTCTGTATTTTCACTAGTTGGGAAATACAATTAGCATACAAGTGGTATATGATTGGCGCGGTAAACAGTAATGTTTTCGCCGAGGGCATATATATTGTTTTTAAATTAATATTGGTGAAATTAATATTAATTATTTTAAATTAATATTAATTAATATTGGATATTAATATTAAATAATTAATATTAATAGGCAAGGTGTTAAGTTTTTTTTTGTCGCGGGAAACAATTTATTTCTGGTCTGTATTCAACGGGACAGTTATCTTGAGGTTATCTTGAGATGATTTTGGGGCTTTTTAGTGTCCCCGCGGCCCGGTCCTCGACCAGGCCTCCACCCCCAGGAAGCAGCCCGTGACAGCTGACTTACACCCAGGTACCTATTTTACTGCTAGGTAACAGGGGCATAGGGTGAAAGAAACTCTGACCATTGTTTCTCGCCGGCAGCTGGGATCGAACCCAGGACCACAGGATCACAAGTACCGCGTGCTGTCCGCTCGGCCGACCGGCTCCCAATTTCCTAGGAATTCTGATTCCCAGAAACATTTAAAGAGATGCCAAACCACTGATGGCACTTTAATACTAACTGCACATTAAATCCCAGTCAAAGGATTACACAGGCACACACTGGTTCAGGAACTTAACCCCACACTTCTGTTAGCTAAGTAACACTTGTGAAGCTAATCTCGCACGCACGAACTCAGATTGAGAATTCTATAAACTTAAGGGTTGATTTGGTTAAGGACCGGAGTTACAGCCCAGCTCCTGTGCCAGGTAAGTCCACTACGGGCTCACCATAGCCCGTGCTACTTGCCCCGCTCCTGTGCCAGGTAAGTCCACTACGGGCTCACCATAGCCCGTGCTACTGTGGAACTGTTGTTCTAAGTAGCTGAATCTAAAACATTGGTTAAGAACTATGGCATTTTAGCTCCGTCCCCCGTCAATATAAGAGACCTAACTAGCCAACCTCTTTCAGCATTTAAGGATACTTTTCAACCCCCCCAAGGTGTACTGTAGCTTCAATGCTGTGAATCTTTCGTCAGAATGAGTGCCGTGGCGCCCAACAGCCTGGTTGATCAGACCGTCTACCAGTAAGTCTGGTCGGACCACAGGCCGTGGGGAGCATTTATCCTCACAATCAACTCAAAGTAAACAACCTAGAGTTGATTTTTGAGTTACCTTGCCCACCCACCCACAAGCCAGGCAGGTCAGGCAAGGGCAGGTCAGGTCAGGCAAGGCAGGTCAGGTAAGGGCAGGTCAGGCAAGGCAGGTCAGGTAAGGGCAGGTCAGGCAAGGTAAGGAGGATCAGCTATCCGGACGTCCAGTTGCCAGAGCCTGACTAACCTGCGTGATTTTTATTAGTGGAGTTATTGTATCCGCAAGTGCTCTTGTGCGCCCCTTAAGGGACTTGAAGTAGAGGGTAGAAATAGCCTAAGCTACTCTAGCCCTTCGAGATGTACTTTATTGTATCAATAAACGTACTTGAACTCGGGGATTAGTCCTCGTGGAGTATGCGATATTACAGCGTCTGTTATCATCTTATCAGAGTGCAGACGGAGGCAAGGTATACTTTTGTTGTTTTACGAGAAAAATCCCGCAATGACAAGTCGATTACTTATATAAACACTGCAACTCTACTTTCACCGTCCTCGTGTACCAACGTCGCCGCCACTTCTACAGAATTGTGATGAATGTGTAAATCAGTGCCAACTGAAGACTTCCAATTTAAATACGGACGAAGTGCCGGTCCAACCGGGCTGTGGTGGCTATATGGGCCTGCGGGTCGCTCCAAGCAACAGCCCAAGCTCTCACAAGTCAAGCCTGGCCTCGGGCTGGGCTCCCAGAACCCCATCAAGCCGGTATCAAGCAGGTAAATCCAAACTGAACAGTATATATAATAATATCTGCGTACTATGGTGTTATTGTCAATGTAATTTGTGTAAACTTGCACGATTATAAATCTGCAACAATCTATGAAAGAAATTGGGGATTTGATTGTACTGTCCAACATGACAGTTTTAGTATGTCAGGAAGCACAGTCCCAGCACACAGCTGAGCTCAGGAAACGCTCACTCCGCCCCAGCTGTGTCGAGAAAGCCACCCCCCCCCCCCTCTCTACCCAGCTGGGTCAAGAAGGACCCCCCTCTGCCCCGAGGGGGGTCCTTCAGGGGAGGGGGGAGGGGTCAGAGGAGGGGGGAGGGGTCGGGGGAGGGGTCGGGGGAGGGGTCGGGGGAGGGGTCAGGGGAGGGGGGGGAGTAGGGAGGCGTCTAACCCATATATACACTTCCTGACGATGCAATAAGTCCCACAATATTGTGCCGGCTCCATCAATTGTCTTTATCGTGCTCGACGCGATGAAGCTTTATTCGCATTGTTTCGCAACGGCCAACTGATAACCGAAGCATTCGAGCTTTACACTCCAGACAAAGCGACACCCCAGGACAGGCAGAGCAAACAAAGTGTTACACACAGGAAAGGAAGGTGGTGATGTGGTGGAGGCTGACTCCATACACAGTTTAAAATGTAGATATGATAAGACCCCCAGTAGGCTCTGGAACCTGTACACCAGTTGATTGGCAGTTGAGAGGCGGGACCAAAGAGCCGGAGCTCAACCCCCGCCAGCACAATTAGGCGAGTACACATACAAACGGCAGCAAATGTGCTGGAAACAGCAGTAAACAAAACTAAAAAAATATCTGGAACTCGTACGCTGGAACGTGTCTCAACATACATGATCTAGTTCCTATAAAAACCAACCTTGAGGTATAAATTTGACGAGACAAACGGGAATGGAAAGCAGCCTTGAGGTAGTTCTGTAGGGATCAATATGGGCCGCCTGGTTGCCTGATCGACCAAACTGTTGGTTGCTGCTGAGCCATGTTTTTACTAATCCAGGTTGAGCACTTTTTTTTTTGTTTGGAGTTTATCTAGTTCCCTCTTTAACAGGTCTGTGGGTAATTACTCCTTACACTTTCAGGATTTTTTATTATATAGATTTATATATAATATAGATTATATTATATATATAAACACGTATATATATATATATATATATATATATATATATATATATATATATATATATATATATATATATATGTGTATATCACGAAAATAAACACGTGATTAAGAATGTGACAATGTCAGACCACGAAGGAAAATGAAACAGGAAATTTCCTTAAGTACTTTCGTATATTAAATCTGCAAAAGAAAGATCTGCAAAATCTAAAAAGACCTTCTGAAGATGTATTTAATATACGAAAGTACTTAAGGAAATTTCCTGTTTCATTTTCCTTCGTGGTCTGACATTGTCATATATATATATATATATATATGTCGTACCTAGTAGCCAGAACTCACTTCTCAGCCTACTATTCAAGGCCCGATTTGCCTAATAAGCCAAGTTTTCCTGAATTAATATATTTACTATAATTTTTTTCTTATGAAATGATAAAGCAACCCTTTTCTCTATATATGAGGTCATTTTTTTTTTATTGGAGTTAAAATTAACGTAGATATATGACCGAACCTAACCAACCCTACCTAACCTAACCTAACCTATATTTATAGGTAAGGTTAGGTTAGGTAGCCAAAAAAAGCTAGGTTAGGTTAGGTTAGGTAGGTTAGGTAGACGAAAAAACATTAATTTATGAAAACTTGGCTTATTAGGCAAATCGGGCCTTGAATAGTAGGCTGAGAAGTGCGTTCTGGCTATTAGGTACGACATATATATATATATATATATATATATATATATATATATATATATATATATATATATATATATATGCATACATACATACACGCCCCGATTGGAATATTCTGCACATTCTGTCGTGTTGCTCAAGCCAGTCTCCTCTCGCGTGGTTGAGGGTAGTTTGTGAACGTGGTTGTTGCCAGCAAGTCTGGCGAGAAGGGCCCAGATAATCTCTAGGTCTGGGAGGAACTTCGCTTCTCGGCACATCCATCATCGAGTTCCAAGCACCAACCCTAGTGTGAGGTAAGACTGCACGAATTAGTTTAACTTCAGTGTCACTAAGTTTCGTACCTGCCGACTCACTAAGGCGTGTCATGTGTACGTATCGCCTAGGGCACTCGTGCCTATGATTTCATCCAATACTTGTATTTACCTGTTGTCTGTTTCGAGGGTGGCTCTGCTCCAAGCGAAGCCTAGGACCAGACTTTGTAATCCACTTCCCTTCAGCTTTCAACGCTACATTTATTTTAACTAACTTTCATTTACAACTAACGTTACCCGAGTAGGATTCTTATCCAGTGATAACACAATAGCTTATGTATTTCCGTTAAATACATTTGGCTCAAAAGTTGTAGTCAAAACCTACATGAACGAACGCGCAGATTCAAATCTGCGCGCCATTATTTTCACCATTAGTTTGCTGGGACGATAACGGTCTCGCCAGCATTATCAACAACGAGAGCAACATCCACAACAGGCATAGTCAATAGCCGGTCAACAACAACAACACAACAAAATTAACGCAAGCCTGCATATTACTCCAAACCAAATTTTGAATTATACGTAAAAAGTGAAAATTACGAGGCTCGACAAATAACCCACACATACCATGCCTGGCTTATCTCTGCATTATTGTCATTATCACTTATTCTCGACCAAGCTAAACTATTTTCTTCACACACACACACACACACACACACACACACACACACACACACACACACACACACACACACACACACACACACACACACACACACGTCACTAATACCAATAACATTCCGTTCTTAAAGCCTCATAATAACCCATATTTTAACAAAATTCAGTAAAACCAGAAATTACCAACTACATCAAACAAATCCCCGCCCCGTTTTGTCCAATTAGTGTACAAGGAACTGTTGTTTGTCAACAGTCTGACACAATCATTCGTCCTATTGTTTCATACAATATATTCGTTAGGACTAATTACACGAAATGACCCGACGTGTTTGCCTTGACAAGAGCGAGCGCGCGGGCTCTTGTGTACATAACTACGCACACGCTGGTAATTACAGAACTGCTCGCCAAGCTCTAGCTCCGGGAGACGACACACTCACAACCTTCACTCAATTAGTGGCAAGAGAGAAGGAATACACGTCAAGGGAAATGGCTGGAAAAATATGTGCAGTCTATTGCCGGAACAACCGTGGACATCTTCAAGAGGAAACTAGATTTATTCCTCCAAGGAGTGCCGGACCAACCGGGCTGTGGTGGGTATGTGGGCCTGCGGGCCGCTCCAAGCAACAGCCTAGTGGACCAAACTCTCACAAGTCAAGCCTGGCCTCGGGCCGGGCTTGGGGAGTAGAAGAACTCCCAGAACCCCATCAACTAGGTATCAACCAGTCTGAGTTCGATCAATAAACATGCAACTCTAACATGTGTATACTTTTATTTAGTCAATATTGTGATCATTTATATAAATTTACCAAATCAGAGTAACTGAGATGAGTCATTACAGTGAGGATGCTGTTCATTCATCGACACATTCAGGGGTGAATGAGACAGTGAATGAACCATATCTACCTCTGAATGAGGCATTCAGGGGTTGATATGGGTACAGATAGGCTACATTATTCACAAACAGCAATTTGGACAAGCAAATTCAGGATAGATTTAACAAGGTGAAGATATATCAACAACGAAATGGTTACAGTGGATTATACGGTAGGCCAGTTCTAATACCTTTGTTGCACAGTAGAAATAGTTTGACGGTCCGTCACAGATTACAGGCTAAATGTTCTGATTGCGGATAGTGTAGCATTCAGTTAGGAATGATTACATTGAGATACGGGGAGATAAGAAAATTTGAAATTAATCTGATAAAATTAAATATTAAAAGTTTCAGAATTTAATGTGGGCAATGCAAGTCCCTTGTATTTACAAAATAAATATAACCCAAGCATCGAAAATATAGCCAGTGTCCATGGGATTTAGGATTCCATTAGAGAAATTGGAAATTGCTATTGGATAAAGGTCAAAACAATATAATCCAACGCCAATTCAATTTCGAAGGAACTTTTGGGGCCCTTATCCAGCCTGGGTCATATTCAAAGTCTCACTTGACGAGAGGGCAAGCTGCCCGATACATAGAAAAGGGGTAAACTTCAAGCTAATACACAAAATGGAGAATTGAAGATCCTTTACACAAGAGCCCCTGTTTCCAAATTAGTTTTGCCCAGACGCTGCAAGACAGCTGCTGGAAGAAACGGCAAAATACACTGAAGATGGCAACTTTCCAGCAAATTTTCAATTTTTTTCAGATCGGTAAAAACTTGTTGTTTTATATCCAGACGAACTGGTTTTGTTAGAAAATTTAGACATTTAACAGTTGCTCATGGAGACAATTTGCAAACACGTAAGTACTAGGCTTAAGGGCATATTCCTGGAAACAAACCGAAACCGTCTATTTTCCGCTTGTTACAACTTGTAATAAAGTTGTTACTTCTTGGCTTAAAGTGTTTATGACGTATTAGATCGTTGTTACAACTTGTAATAAAGTTGTTACTTCTTGGCTTAACGTGTTTATGACGTATTAGATCGTTGTTACAACTTGTAATAAAGTTGTTACTTCTTGGCTTAACGTGTTTATGACGTATTAGATCGTTGTTACAACTTGCTATATTGGTTGTTATAACTGGTTAGGTGTTAAAACTTGTTCGAACGTTGTACCAATATAGTTTCGGTGTGTGTTTGGCGGGATTATTGAAACTATTGTCAGCAAAGAGGAAAGGGACTTCCTGTTTGGTGGGGTTCTGGGAGTTCTTCTACTCCCGCAAGCCCGGCTCGAGGCCAGGTTTGACAAGGGTTCGACTAGGCTAATGGGGTTCCAGAAAGATTAGTACCGGCCCCAATCGTGTTCACGACTTACGTCAATAATATAATTAGAGACCGTCAATATTATACAAGGCATGTCTGCAGACGGGCACATTTTCACGCAAATTGTAAAACCAACTTTGTTTTCTTAATTAAATATACAATATAAAGATCATATTTACACTAAATATACAACAAAAAACGGTATCATGATTAAAATTAGTATTTACTTAATGTGCACTATAGTTGTAGTAAACTTCTGGATATAAAATAACACTGGAAGCTTATTTAGGACAAAAACGAGAGAAGTTAACTTCCTATAATTAAAAACCAGGTAATTACACAGTAGCCTAGTTTAAGTAACGCTATCCCCCCCCCTCCCCTGCCCTGCCCTCGCTCCCTTACTATTACCTCATTATGGCTTCCTTGGTGGTGGTTCCGGGTATCAACGGTCCCAGGAGGCCCGGTCTCGGACCAGGACCTGATTGATCGTCTGGTCAATCAGCCTGTTGGGCGCGGCTGCGAGCAGCCTGACATGAATCACAGCCTGGTTGATCAGGTATGCTTTAAGTACACCTCAGGTGTAGCAAGAAGCTCACAGCTTCTTTATAAATCTTACTTCAGCGTCGAAAGACGATTGTAAAATAGCACCAAAATTAAATATTTATCTTCATTTCACGTTTATTTTCTGACGCTAAGCGATTCCTAAACAAAGTAACGGTAGCAACTAAAGCAATAACGCAGCAAGATGACTTCATAATGAAGCTATCACGCTGACGTGAGAGGGGATCACCACAGTCACACAGGATTACCACAGGGGGATCACCACAGTCACACGGGATTACCACAAATCCTGGTGGTATAACTGCGACATTACCACACACTGCACTGTTCCCAGGCCAGCCCGGCTTGCCGAAGGGCCGTGGCAGGGAGACCCACTTCCACTCCACCTTCCATATCCCTTTCCCTCCCATCCTCCCCCCCTCAAGATACCTCCATTTCGTAAACGACTGGCCTATTTGTAAATGACCTCCATATTGATGAAGGCTGTGCCACCACCAAAGGCAGCCGGCAGCGTGCCCGCCCAGTTTCACAGATATCCAGTTGGACGGTTTTAATTAGGAGTCTAAAGCCGCGACGCGACTAGACTTGCTGGGCGCGAGGAAAGCAGAGGGGGAAGGGGGCGCCGTCCCCCTCTTCCTCCTGGGACAGGCGTCGAGGTCCCGTGGCGACTGGTGAGGTGGAGTATCCAGTACCGCCTCAGTCGCAACACTAATTTGTCAATCGTTCAGACGTCAGAGATCTGGCCCAGCAGGACCACAGAGTTCGTCACCAGGGAGTATGAAATGTTCTAAAGGTCTTCTACCCTTTGGTCAGGTCTCTTCTGCTCTGACCAGAGCAGAAGAGACAGGTCAGGTCCCGAGCATGCAGTATCAGCCCACACCACCACCACTATGGAGGAGGTAGCATCTGTGATTATCTGGATAAGGAGAACATACAATTAGAAGGCACTAATCCACCGCTGACGGAATGGATGGCTCAAATTTCACGTAGAAATTTAACAGGAAAAGAAAATTCCTAAACTATGGCTTACTACGAAGATAAGTGAGTCGGTTAATTGCATTGCCCAATTTTCAAGTGCCTACACTAAGTGCCTGTCAACAATAACTTCCCCTCCCCCCCCTCCTCCGGGAAGGATCTCAGCATCGCCCCCCCCCCCCACGAGGGCCCACGGCACCCCCTAGGTTTTATTGTTTACAAAACATGTCTTTGACCACAGAATTTCTGAATTACAATGTAAAATCAATTTTAGGTTAAGTAACCAGCTAGGCCTGAGCGGGCCCTCCCTCTCATCCTCGTTATATCTGAACACAACGAGCAACGAAGCATATTGCCTTGAGGTATTGATGTTCGGCGGCTAGTTTATTGTGCACCCCATACTCATCCTGTGAGCGGTAGCGCAAAAGGCATTACAGAGGGTTCAAAAGGTCTTTGTCAGACATCTTAAATTATTACATCTATCCTTCACACCTTATAGTTACATGTCAGCTAGTTAGAGAATGTTCTATTTCAAGAGCTATATATTTACAGTAAGTCATTATACATCAATGGTAGGTCTTATCGTTAATACATAATTGTTTTAACAATGTAGACATTACAGTCATCGAGAAGCTGCTGTTTATTATTAGTCTTCACAATACACTAGTTTCTTAATCACATATGTTGTTTATCTACTGTAAGCGAAATATGGATACAGTGCAAGGACTTCAGGTATTTTACCCTTGGTAATAGGATAGGTTGCCATATCATACAGCGTGAGCTTAGATTTATCTCTAAATGGCTCAATTTTACTACAATCCAAAATATAGAGTTCGAGTGTCCCAGTGTATAGTGTCCTAGCGGTCCTGGTTGCTAGACTGGTCACAACCAGGCTGTTGGAAGCGGCTGCTCGCAGCCTGACGTATGAATCACAGCCTGGTTGATCAGGTATCCTTTAGGTGTGTTTATCAAGTTCTCTCCTGAACACTGAGGGGTCGGCCAGTTATGCCCCTTATGTGTCGTGGAAGCGTGTTGACATGTCAGTCATGTTGACATGACATGTCAGTCTCGGGCCACTGATGTTGATAGAGTTCTCTCTCAGAGAACCTATTGCATTTCTGCTCTTCACCGGGGGGGTATGCTGCCTTGGTCACGGCTTCGAGTCACCTCAGAGCTCCAGTTGATTTTTTTTTACCTATTTATATCAAGTTATTGTTTGTAGTTTGTCCTTTTCTATGTTCGATATAAGAGATGGAGAAGTAGTGGAGTACGTCAGGCTGCGAGCAGCCGCGTCCAACAGCCTGGTTGATCAGTCCAACAACCAGGAGGCCTGGTCGACGACCGGGCCGCGGGGACGCTGAGCCCCGGAAGCACCTCAAGGTAACCCTTGGGGACAGCTTTTCACGATGGATGATCGGAATTTTGCATTGTTGACTTACACACACACACACACACACACACACACACACACACACACACACACACACACACACACACAGTTCTGTTCATTTAGAAACTAAAGCTTCAACGAAGCCACGAAGAGAACTAAGAAAACCACTTCATCAAAACAAGTTGTCTTCGACATGAACCATGAGAGTGGGGGAGCTATCAGGGGGGGGAAAAGCGCCAAGCCATCACTACTATATAGCACTGGGAAGGGGGTCAGGATAAGGATTTGGGATTGGACGGAGGGAAGGAATGGTGCCCAACCACTTTAACAGTCCGGGACTGAACGCCGTCCTGCATGAAGCGAGACCGTCGCTCTACCGTCCAGCCCAAGTGGTTGGGGGGAACTTTACCCCTGGTGTGATCACGTCAGCATGGCGGCGGCAAGATTCCGCCCCTTTTCTTCACAACAAATCCCGAGCCGTGACGCAAAGGCCGACAAACATTGGGATATTCGATTTAAGAAATCTCTCGCGCCAAGAGTTCGCGTCAACACACACGTCCGACACAGCAGAGTTTAACACCTGTCGAAGTCTCGAAGATGTGACGTCTTTCATGTTCAGTCCCAGTCCTCTCCATCAATCATGGTTCCGATGCCCCAGCTGTTCCGACCAAGACGCCCCAGGTCTCCACGCCAAGGTCAACCGTGTCAAGACCTTGGTTACCTCGAGGTGATTCCGGGGCTTAGCGACCCCGCGGCCCCGTCGTCGACCAGGCCTCCTTCGAGACACTGCAAACCTTCCCCCTGGATATATAACGACAAAGAATAAAAAACACACTAAACACGACGAGACTTCAGCACCTTCCGTGCCACGTCAAAGGCTGGTCGCGCTACGACACATTTTACCGATATTCGCCCAGGACGACGACATGTAAACGACCACTGGAGAACTGTACAAATCCCCTCTACCGGTGCCACACGCACACACCACTCCCGGCTTACAGCCACGACGGTCGGCCATAATGCTTTTCTTCCTCGGGGAACACACGCACACTCACACCTAAATCTTGAGGACTGATGCACGCACATGCAAGGAGAGCAACCAATCAGCAGAGTTCTTAGCATAAACATCAATACTGAACTAGCATCGCTCTTCACTAATGCCATGGCATTATGCTATTGCTTAACTCACTGGCTCTAATAAATCCATTCTTGTACGACTCTCTCCCCATATTACACACACGTGTGGGATCAACAAAATCAAGCGTGTATAGGACTGACTCGCGACTTATCAAGCATATCTCCTCTGGACATACCCCCACCTCCACACACGCCGACAAGCACGCGTTACGGGCTCACCATAGCCCGTGCTACTTGAACTTTGTTCCAGGTAGTGAATCTTTAACAACAAGCACGCGTGTTAATATACACTTCCGTGTTAATATACACTTCCTCCCACACCTCTCTCAAGTCCGAGCCAAAACACGCTGAGGACACACCTGGAAGACACACCTGCAGTGGGCTCTGAACATTGCTCTACCCCGAAACCCGGCCTGGGGCAGGACTTTACCTCTGAAAATGAAACTTTTGTCCAACGGGTCGTTGCTTGTTGAGGTCCGCAGGCTCGTGTATCCACCACACCCGCAGTTGCTGCAGGAAGGAATCTGCAGGAATCTGCAGGAATCCTTTATCTGCTTAGGGTTCCTTGATGGTGGTGGAGAGAGAGAGACCACTGATGGCAGTTCAACGTGGGAATCACAGTCATGTTGATCAGGTACCCTGTTGACGGTACCTTGCTACCTTGAGGTGCATCCGGGGCTTAGTGTCCCCGCAGCCCGGTCGTCGACCAGGCCTCCTGGTTGCTGGACTGATCAACCAGGCTGTTAGACGCGGCTGCTCGCAGCCTGACGTATGAGGCACAGCCTGGTTGATCAGGTATCCTTTGGAGGTGCTTATCCAGTTCTCTCTTGAACACTGTTGAACACTGTGAGGGGTAAGGCAGTTATCGCTAACAGATTATGATCCGTTGCTCGTCTCTTATTGTCACGGGTGTTGTGTTCCCCTTCCCTCCACCCCCTATGTATTTAGGGGGGGACGCCCCCTATGTATTTAGGGGGGGACGCCCCCTATGTATTTAGGGGGGGACGCCCCCTATGTATTTAGGGGGGGACGCCCCCTATGTATTTAGGGGGGGACGCCCCTATGTATTTAGGGGGGGACGCCCCCTATGTATTTAGGGGGGGACGCCCCTATGTATTTAGGGGGGGGCGGGGAATGAGTAAAGATTGACTACAAGAATCGAGAAATTGGGAAAACAAAAAGTGGGAAAAGAAGTTAAACAATGGGTTTTACGCAACAAGAGACACTGGGAACTCTTGGAAGAGTGTTACAAAAGCAACAGCCACTCACCGATGATTTACCCAAGAGTGGACACACAATACCATCGCCAAGAGGCATCTTCACGGGACCCTCTTCACCGTCTAACACACACGTGCACTCAAGCTCAAGGCCTGGTGCACCGTCTAACACACGTGCACTCAAGCTCAAGGCCTGGTGCTCCTTCTAACACACGTGCACTCAAGCTCAAGGCCTGGTGCACCTTCTAACACACGTGCACTCAAGCTCAAGGCCTGGTGCACCGTCTAACACACGTGCACTCAAGCTCAAGGCCTGGTGCACCGTCTAACACACGTGCACTCAAAGTTCATTCCTGGAGCAAACTCGCAGCTTTCCCGGATTACACGTTCTCCAGCCCTAGTTCCTTACTACTGAATATCCTTACTACATACGAAGACTTCATACGAAGCTTTGTCCACTTCCCCCAACGTGCCACACAAGCCATTCACACCACGTATTCAAGCTCCCCCTCAGCTTACTCCTCTTACTCCTTGCGTGCACCCAAACACTCGCAAAAAAATCTTCCCAACGAATTGCCCCATTCTAAAATGAGAAGCGCTTCCGTTCAGCCAGACAATCCACTTTACTGTGTTTCACAAAGCACGGTGGCTCAGGAGACTGGATTAGGTAGAACACAAGGAAATAGTCAAACACACTTGGGTACTTAAAATGTTGCCACGTTCAGACCGGCGTCTGGCCGGCAAATGTGGCAATTGCCTTGCATGTTTCCCGCCTCTTCCCCCCAACACCCCCTCACATCAACCACTCCCACAAACCCTCCATTCTTTCACAATAATAATTGATAGAGTACAAACAAGTACAATTTCGCAAGTGAGTTTCATACCTGTGATAATTTTCAAGCCTAGCCTCAATAATTTGATCGTAATCACGATCTACCAGTAATTTTAAATGAATTTGTAGCTACTACTGGACGCGCACGTGGGACTGGAGTCAAGGAAAGATGTACAGGTTTCGTAAGTGGTTGCGTAAACGCTTTATGAACCCTGGACAAGGCCTAATCAACACCACACGGCTGCAGCAGACTCACTATTAAAATCCACTCTAGTCCCAATTATTTCCCCACACAGAGTACCGCTCCTGTGCCAGGTAAGTCCACTACGGGCTCACCATAGCCCGTGCTACTTGGAACTTGTTCAAGTAGCTGAATCTATAACAACAACCTATTATTACAAACAAACCCAAATTTCTACCATACTTTAGGCAGCCTGTACTCTTCAACAAAGGCCAAATACTTGTTAACCCAGGCACCAACTCCTCCGTTGATGAATGACAGTTTACACCCGACGCACAACTGATGACGTTCGAACGTTTCTCCAGCCTTACCTCGAGCTGACAACCTCTTCGAATCGCAACACGAGTGATGGTGGATAAGGCGTGGTGGATGTTGACCAAACCACACACTAGAAGGTGAAGGGACGACGACGACGTTTCGGTCCATCCTGGACATCAAGTCGATTGTTCAAACACAATCGACTTGAGAATGGTCCAGGACGGACCGAAACGTCGTCGTCCCTTCACCTTCTAGTGTGTTGGTCTGGTCAACATACTTCAGCCACGTTACTGTGACTCCTCGCCTGCATGTGGTGGATATGGTGGAATATATGGATTTGCTCAGACATGAGAGTTTGGGAAGGAGGGAGAAGAAATTGAAATAAGTTAATTGAGGTAAAATGCACACACAGGGATGAGGTAGCTGAAGCTATTCTCACCTCGTTCAGTACATCGTGTTAATACATACATAGACAAACATCACAAACAACAAACATATTACCAAACATTCTGAGAGATAAACACACATTTCCTAGGGAGAAGAAGGGCATCCAAGTACACTAGCAACCACAGCTAGAGTCGTGCCAGAAGCCCTGGGAAAGTTTACATTCAACAGTCAACAGCGGAGCCCGTGTTATGTAAACTCTGTAGACCGGCGTACAGACATGAACCACATCTTTAACAACGACATACAGAGCAGTGTGTTGTGTTGCACACTTGTAATGCAAAGGAAGGATTAAATATGCACGCCCCAGTGCACGCCCCAGTGCAAGCAATTACGTAATCATTAAAACTACAAATAAACAACAAATGATTCTGAAGCTCTTTTTATTAGTAAAGGATTTATTGAACTATATTTAATGCAAAACAGAAACATCACATCTCGACCAGATCTTCACGGTATGAGATGATTTCGGGGCTTAGCGTCCCCGCGGCCCGGTCCTCGACCAGCCTGGTTGACCAGTCCAGCAACCAGGAGGCCTGATCGACGACCGGGCCGCGGAGATGCTAAGCCCCGGAAGCACCTCAAGGAAAGGCCTTTTTGTTACCCCAGGAAGCAGCCCGTTGCAGCCGTGTAGCTCCCAGGTACCTATTTACTGTTAGGTGAACAGAAGCATCAGGGTGAAAGAAACTCTGCCCATTTGCTTCCGCCTCCACCGGGGATCGAACCCGGAACCTCAAGACTACGAATCAGAAGCGCTGTCCACTCAGCTGTCAGGCCTCTTAAATTCTTAAGAGGCGCAGTATTCATCATTACGGTAAGTAATCAGATCATAACAATTATGTAATAATTTTACGATATTTGTAAGACGACGTCCTCATAGAGCGTCCGACGTGGAGCCGGTCGGCCGAGCGGACAGCACGCTGGACTTGTGATCCTGTGGTCCTGGGTTCGATCCCAGGCGCCGGCGAGAAACAATGGGCAGAGTTTCTCTCATCCTATGCCCCTGTTACCTAGCAGTAAAATAGGTACCTGGGTGTTAGTCAGCTGTCACGGGCTGCTTCCTGGGGGTGGAGGCCTGGTTGAGGACCGGGCCGCGGGGACACTAAAAAGCGCCGAAATCATCTCAAGATAACCTCGAGATAACCTCATTTACACATTACCTGTGATTCATCCGTGTATTACTGTACTCTTTGTTTCAAGACCAGCCTCTGAATTTACTAAGTAATTTTTCAAGAGTTGTCGCCTAAAGACAGTGCTTCAATTCTCTCACACACACATTCTTCCGAGTGTTCTTCACACAGACAAATTCGTAGTTCTTCAATGTAACTCAAAGAACCTTAATACGGACACGTATTAAGTTATACGTATTAAGGACACGTAATACGGACACGTATTAAGTTGCCAACACTTCATGAAAACGCGATATTTTTAGTAATATTAGTTACACAGATGTGTAGAGCACATTACTCTCCAGACTGTCCAACAGTGCTTACTGTTCAAGAACAATAACGGCTCTTAACCCCTTCCCTTAGCTGGATGGGGCTATTTTTATTTTATAGAATGTGCCCATGATCTAAGGTATTCAATTCAGCAGCACGAGGAGCACGTGGGTTGTGTGAGAGTAGTTTCTTGGTGGGGACATGTAGGCGTCAGGATGTAACGAACTAGCTGTTGTAGGAATGATCCTGGTTGATACCTGGTTGATGGGGTTCTGGGAGGAGTTCTACTCCCCAAGCCCGGCCCGAGGCCAGGCTTGACTTGTGAGAGTTTGGTCCACTAGGCTGTTGCTTGGAGCGGCCCACAGGCCCACCACAGCCCGGTTGGTCCAGCACTCCTTGGAGGAATAAATCTAGTTTCCTCTTGAAGATGGAAAGAAGATCCAGAATGTTTTTATCTACGCATGGGAGAACGGGAAGCTGGACCCACGTGTAGTGACCCGGGAGCATCCCCTGGGGATTGGCGGGTTACAAGGATGTCAACTGACACCATTTGTCAGGAAGTGCTGCACTTGTTCCATGTAGAGAGGAGGGTCGCTGCTTCCTCTAGTTCACGTAACCCGACACTGGTGTAACGAAACACTGGGGAAGGCCTGCCACCAGTCCAGGTACACGCCTACACACCTCTCCCTTTCGCGGGTCCTCCCCCCCCCCCATCCCCCACCCCATCTCTGGAAATATAATCTTCGCACGTACATAAACCGAGCAGAGAGTTAGGTTTCCCAGGAGTTGCGTCGTGTGTAGGGTTAAGCCAGGGCGTGTACCAATACCACTATATACGGCTCGACCACGGGCGATTCAGGGAGGTATTCGCGGCCCTTCAGGTCAACATATAGGGTGGGGACTTTAGTTCCAGTTCTCCTACCACCGCAACCCTCTCCGTCAGAACTGGTTAGGTCTACCATATGAACGATACCTGGTTGATGGGGTTCTGGGAGTTCTTCTACTCCCTAAGCCCCGCCCAAGGCCAGGCTTGTTCGAATTCGAATTGCAGGTTCGAATCCTCGTCACGGCCCTTGTGGATTTGTTCTTTTGTTGACTTGTGAAAGTTTGGTCCATTAGGAACGATATACATAGGTCTGAAGACACTGTATAGATTACAGAACACACTGCTATTCTTTAGTGTAAACACTGAACACACTAGCTTTCCTAGTCCTGTTTAAGTGCCAGTTTCCATTTACATCCATAATTTTGGCCCTTCTCGACTCACGATCAGATATCCTGGGTTCGATTCCTTCCACCTAATGCCTCTCTTCAGCGGAGATGAGCAACTACTGTTGGGTTGCACCCTGGGTAGGGTCAGACGGTCGACCTTGGAAAGACCGTGATAGGAAGCCTGTGTATATATATTTCTTAACCCTTCCATAAAACGAACTATTATAAATTATAAACAATGTGAAGCGGATTCTTAAGTTACTCATTAACTAAAAATATGAAACAATGTTGAGAAACTCCATAGAAAACGTAGCGCCTAAGCCTCCATCAGACCCAACTAAAACACACAAGGCTTGAACAGGGCACAACCCGCCCTCTCGCCCTAATACGTCCCATTTCTTACGGAATACACACATTTGTTTAAAATAAAGTACTGTAATATGCATTATAAAAGTTTTCTATGCATCGGTCTCGATGGGTTTGGTGGGTCTGAGGAAAATACAAGAATTGGAGAGGGGGGGAGTCATTACATTCTCGGGACAGGAAGCCTGTGCTTGTCGAGGTCCCGCCTAGACTTGCCTTTCCCAGGATGCAACCCAAAGAGAGTTGTTTAATTCCCAGGTACCTATTTTACTGTTTACCTGGAGTATACCTGGGTAAGGGTTTCGAGATTGCTTCTACTCCCCGAGCCCGGCCTGAGGCCAGGCTCGACTTGTGAGAGCTTGGTCCAACAGGCTGTTGCTTGGAGCGCCCCGCAGGCCCACATATCCACCATAGCCCGGTTGGTCCGGCATTTCTTACAAGAACTTTGTGTAAATGATTCGTCAAGACATCCAGTTAGAACGCGGACAGTTAGAATATAACTCTCTGGTCCACACACACACACACAAGGCTTGTCCCAGAGTTACGAGGGATGGGATATGAAGAGCGTCTGAAGGAACTGAACTTTACGACACTAGAGAAAAGAAGGGAGAAAGGAGATATGATAGGGACATAAAATACTCAGGGGAATTGACAAAGTGAAAATACATGAAATATTCGCACGTAATAATAACAGAACGAGGGGACATGGGTGGAAACTGGAAACTCAGATGAGTCAGAGATGTTAGGAAGTTTTCTTTCAGCACGAGAGTAGTGGAAAAATGGAATGCACTTGGGGAACAGGTTGTGGAAGCAAACTATTCATACTTTTAAAATTAGGTATGATAGGGAAATGGGACAGGAGTCATTGCTGTAAACAACCGATAGCTGGAAAGGCGGGATCCAAGAGTCAATGTTCGATCCTGCAAGCACAAATAGGCGAGTACAAATAGGCGAGTACACACACACACACACACGTACGTAGGTCATACTGTTTATGGCCAATAAAAGTTGGTTGGGAATACTGAGGGTACAGAAGCATCAGAGACGACTGGTAATGGCGCGTCCTACACTTACACTAAGCTGCGCATCATCAAGTTGTTACTAGCCTGGTGAATACCCTGGTGCACACACTCGCCTTATACCTGGTCCTGGCACGCGCGTGTGCGGGCAACGTGGCGGCGCTGTGCGTGCAAACCCTCTCCCGTGTGCACCAGTTTTTTAATTTATAACAAGATAAATCGATATCGTCAACAGGTAATCCGCTACCTGACTCCTTCCTCTCAAGGGTCATCCTTGCGCCGCATACAAGCTTCAACTTTAGCAATGATTTGGGGTCGGGGGTAATCAACAAAGCCACAAGGGCCGTGATGAGGGTTAGAACCTAAGTCAGTGAGGGTCGGGGTTTTGAACGCCGACCTGCACGTGCTTGGGCACTATCCCCCCTACCGCCGACCCATCCCAAATCCTTATCCCAATTCCTGCCAAGTGGTATACAGTCGCAATGACTTTACGCTGTCTAATGTTAGTTCCCTTTCTTCCCTCTGCCCGTCCGCCTCCATAACAGCCAGTAGTCCAAACACACAAGACCACATAACACTGGGTGGCTATCGTGAGGTTAGCTCGAGATGATTTCGGAGCTTTAGTGTCCCCGCGGCCCGGTCCTCGACCAGGCCTCCACCCCGAGGAAGCACCCCGTGACACCTGACTAACACCCAGGTACCTATTTTACTGCTAGGTAACAGGGACATAGGGTGAAACAAACTCTGCCCTTAGTTTCTCGCCGGCGCCCGGGATCGAACCCCAGGATCACAAGCCCAGCGTGCTGTCCGCTCGGCCGACCTGCTCCCTTCAGGCAGACAACCTTCCCCCCTACCAACCCCCTGGATGTTGTCAGTAGCCATCCCCTCTCGCCATGAAACAATACATTGACACCCCCACTCCCTCATGACAACAATATCGCCCCACGTCCTCTCCCAGAGATCATACTGCCAATATCTGCCTCCCCTTCCTTCCCTTCCCCCTACCCCCCCCCAGGACCCTTCAACCCTCCACTTCACTCGCCGAACTTTTCAAAAACATATTTCGACAATGGAATACGAATATTGTGTCTTCTCTATCTCGCGCTCGACCCCCACAAACCATTGTTTTCTTCTTGGGGTTTATAGGAAACTTTCAAATTTTCGGTTATTCCTCTACAAAATACAACAATAGTTTACATGGACACTTTTTTGACGAGTTCGAGTAAACTAACTTGTTTTAAATTTAACTACTCAGAACGAAGTATTCATGTAGCACGGGCTATGGTGAGCCCGTTAACTAACGTGTTCTCTCCTCGTCCTCTTGTACAAGATCCCAATTACACACACAAATCACAATAGCGTGATCCTTACCTTACCTTGAGGTGCTTCCGGGGCTTAGCGTCCCCGCGGCCCGGTCTCCGACCAGGCCTCCCGACTGGTCAACCAGGCTGTTGGAGGCGGCTGCTCGCAACTTGACATGAATCACAGCCTGGTTGATCAGGTAGTCAACCAAAGGATACCTGAAGTCTTACTACCTAGTCTTGCTTACATCCCGGTAGGTTCAGCACTCCCTGCCTTACCTTATCTTGAGGCGATTCCGGGGCTCAGCGACCCCGCGGCCCGGTCGTCGACTAGGTCTCCTCGTTGCTGGACTGGTCAACCAGGCTGTTGGACGCGGCTGTTCGCAACTTGACTTATGAATCACAGCCTGGTTGATCAGGTATCCTTTGGAGGCGTTTGTCAAGTTCTCTCGAACACTGAGGGGTCGGCCAGTTATGCCCCTTATGTGTAGTGGAAGCGTGTTGAACAGTCTCGGGCCTCTGATGTTGATAGAGTTCTCTCTCAAGAGTACCTGTTGCACCTCTGCTCTTCAAAGGGGGTATTCTGCACATCTTGCCATGCCTTCGTGAGTTAGGCTCACTAGGAACTAACTAGGAACTCCTAGTTAGTTAAAAGTTATTAGGAACATACTAACTTACTAGTTATTAGGAACTAATTCACAGGTACTTCGTACCTGTGAATTAGACAGCTTCGTGGAGGGATGTAACAAAAAAGGAGGCCTGGTCGAGGACCGAGCCGCGGAGACGCTAGGCCCCAAAATCATCTCTTATAGAGATAGCCTCCCCAATCCTCGATCATAATTGTGCTGACTTAAGCAACTGTTGCACTTCAGGAAACTACGTTAAGACATTAGAAAAGCGTCAAGACGGAAGGGTAACCAGTAAGATGTTGCAGACACGTATGAATCCTCAACTCGTCCTCTTAAAAATAACGTCACTTTTGGCTCGTACGCGCGATATGGCTAAATTTGGACGTAATTTGAAATGAAATCGACTCACAAAAGTGACGTTCTGTTCCGTTTTCTATTTGAGTCGGCCGGCGTACGCGCAGAGGTTATAAGGGAACACTTTAACGTTTTTCATACCGTTTTGAAAGAATCCCAAGTCCGAGGACGGTGGAGGGATAAAAGTAGTTCAACTGCAAGAAAAGAAAATAGATCTTCGTGAGATAAGCCCCTCCCATCCTCCTCTAAAAGTGACAACTTTAATTTATTTAAAGATTACACCAGCCATCTATCAGTAGTTGAAAAACACCATCTAATAAGCTAGAAAAGTCGTCACTCTGAGCACCCAACGAAGGGAGGAGCCAGGATTGTAGATAAACTAGTAATAATAAAAAGAGCCGAGGGGGGGGGCGGAAGCGGGGGAAGGGGGCAGAGAAAAAAACGGGGGGGGGGGGGGACGGGACCAGAGTTTGGCAACTTGTGATAAGCTGAGAGTTGATAAG
Source organism: Procambarus clarkii (assembly GCF_040958095.1). NCBI lineage: Eukaryota > Metazoa > Arthropoda > Malacostraca > Decapoda > Cambaridae > Procambarus > Procambarus clarkii. The sequence goes on from NC_091191.1 coordinate 6,157,531, forward strand.
CAAGGAGGAGGAGGAGGAGGCCGTCGACGGCTATCACATTAAGTCAGTGCGGCGGAGCCTGGTGCAGACATGCTGGGTTTTGTGCCGCCTGGAGCCAAGAGGAAAAAAAACAGCTAAACAGAATACAGGGTTAAAAGCTAGGACCCCTACCTACCTACCTACCTAGGTGGTCTGGTCAACCAGGCTGTTACACGTCGCTGCTAGCAGTCTGACGTATGAATCTCAGCCCAATTTATGAGGTATCCTTTCGAGGCGTTAATCAAAGTGTTGATATATGGGAGGCGTTTACACTTCCTGCCACGCCGCCGCCTCTCACGAGAGGTTATTTCTGTTTCTAGAATTGAAACTAGTCCAATTATAAATTATTATTCTCGTCTATGCTCTAGAGAATACATGTTTAGAAATTTTATACGTTCCCAATAAGATGTTTTAACGAATAGGTTCAAGCAGTTTTTTTTATTATTATTATTTTCTACCACAGACGTGGCCACACATTTACAATGCTAACCAGCATATATACATTTTCTTCTGTCCTCCATGGACAGGGTTAGAGATCAGTTAAACATATAGTTCAGGGATTTATTGAACAATGCAGTAAAAGACCTCTGCATGATGTTACCTGACAACCACAAACCTCAGTCTGTAACATTTACCAAGGTAAGATGTCTGTCGTTTGGGTTACGACTTAAGAGGGGCGGAGGGAAGGGAATGTTAGGCGACAAGAACCAACATCTCTGGTGGAAGGGGAGGCACTCAAAGTGTGTGTCAAGGGGGAAGGAGAGAGAGAGCAGGATAAAGATGGCAATAAGAAGGCTAGAAACGCAGTGAGCGTTTGGGAGATTTGGGGGGAGGCATACATGGGTGGATATGAACTCCTGGGGTGAACTGACTGGGGGAAGATGTGGGGGCAGGGGGGGGGGGGAAGAGGAAGGGCAATGAAGTGGAAGGAGGTGGAGGCAATAAAGTGTAAACTGAGAAGAGGAAATGGTCCCTCCTCGAGGGATGTCATGGTTCCCGACGCGGCCACCAACGGAGACTTAGAACACACGCGAGCAGCAGCACCAGCACCAGCAGCAGCAGCAGCAGCACCACCACCAGCAGCACCACCAGCAGCAGCACCACCAGCAGCTTGCCAAGACGGCCAAGATGAGAAGACTCCCGACAAAGCCAACATGAATGCTGGGGGACAACAGAAGACATGATGGAGTGTGTACAAGGTAGGCACTAGGGGGTCCTGTGACGGGAAAGAGGGAGGAGGGTCAGGCTGCCAGGTTGCTTTAATTTCTCTGCCGGTTTAATGGAACACTCATTGGCGTCTATTGAATTCCACATGTCATAAATTATAAACAAAATTCTTAGTAAAATATTGTATATAATTAAATCATTTTTGTGCTATTAAAATAGTTAAATAGGAAGCGCCTAGCCCACCCTCAAAAAATAATAATACCATACAGCAGATAGATTTCATATTATCAACTGACATTTTTCCCATCTTAAATTGTGTGGGATAAGAGGAGCGAGTGCCACACACTGGAATAGTGCCACATACTGGAACAGTGCCACAAGGGGCCTCGTAGCCTGGTGGATAGCGCGCAGGACTCTTAATTCTGCGGCGCGGGTTCGATTCCCGCACGAGGCAGAAACAAATGGGCAAAGTTTTTCACCCTGAATGCCCCTGTTACCTAGCAGTAAATAGGTACCTGGGAGTTAGTCAGCTGTCACGGGCTGCTTCCTAGGTGAATTCAAAGAGAATCATCCTTCGTGAGATCAGTGATCGGAGGGGGACGGGGGATAATTATCAGGGGAAAGCATCAAGCCATTAAGACTATATAGCAGTGGGAAGGGGTCAAGATAAGGATTTGGAATGGGACGAGGAAGCTTGGTGAGCAGATGCAACTATCTCTCACATAGGAAATGTACATGTTTCTCTGAGAATGTTCGGTAATACGTTTATTGCTTGTGATGTGTGTCAATGTATGTATTAACACGATGTACTGAACGGGGTGAGAATAGCTTGAGCTACCTCATCCCTTTGTGTGTATTTTACATCAATAAACTTATTTCAATTTCAATCTCTCACACACCACCAACCACAACCTCCCACAACCTTATGTTTTAAACACAACCACCTTCCCCGCCGCCACCTCGAGGTCAGCTTTCCACAATATTAAAAAATGCCAAGTTGGATATTCCACAAGGCCTTCTGGAATGAGAGAATATATCCCACTCTATCCCCCCCCCTTGTGCTTGCTTCCCAGATACTGTGGGCTCCTGGGTGTGGGAACCTCCCCAGTACCGTACACTAGGTAGTACACTGTCCTAGTACACTAGCACAAGTTTAACTTGTGCTAGTTGTCAGAGAAAGACTAATTTGATGTGGCCTGTTGGTGGAATTGTGTCAGGGACATTTCTCCACTCTCGTACCATTATATTTTAACTAGCCTCAACAGCTTTTCTATCTCATGGGGTCCGTTAGTCCCAGCGCTGTCCCATATTTCGTTGATCTCATTACCGAGTGAATTCATCGTCGAATCGAAGTCAGGTCAAAGCCGCAGGGACCGATTCTCTGAACCACATCGTAAAGTAACACTACTTCTACATCACGTCTCCCCCCCCCCACCTCAACCTAGCAATGTCTATACAGTATACCTAGGTCATAAAAGTATGTGTGTGTACGTCTGATACCATACTACTAGTGTAAAGGAGGAAATGTATATTTTTATCTCAGAATGTTTGGTAATATGTTTATTGCTTGTGATGTGTATCTGTTTGTATTAACACATTATGTATGTATGTGTATTAACACATTAAAACATTGATTGTAACCATGATATATATGTGCTTCAGCCTACAATTTAGACCTATTGTCTTATGTATGACCCTCTGTCCTGCGTGACAGTGAATACCAGCATTATCCTCACTTTAATAAGACTATCAAAATCCTCAGATTAGGCAAAATTGTAATTAATTTTGTCAATAAAGATGTAAATAATAATAAATGTATTAACACGATGTACTGAACGGGGTGAGAATAGCTTGAGCTACCTCATCCCTTTGTGTGTATTTTTCCTCAATAAACTTATTTCAATTTCAACCTAGCTACCCCCGCCCCCTCTCTGGCCAGGGTGGAGGCCGGGCGCGACCACACTGTACCAGCAGGAGAGCCTCCCAGACGCCAGAGATTAATGGACACACATCCAGCATGCCGCCGCCGCCCCCACAGAAAGTAAGCTATTACGAGGCAAGAAGAAAATGGAAGAAATGTTTGCAACTGTTGCAGAACGATAGATGCAACCCGGAAATTCCATCTCCTGAAACCGGGGAAAATGTTTAGCTATAGAGAACTGAAGAATCGTTTTAATAAAGTAGAACATTAATCTACTATCAATCCACAATTATCAATACTGACAATACATCGTATGGTACAATCAGGTGATGGTCTGCAAACCAGATGCCATAAAGATATGTTTTAAGACACTGTTGCACACTAACAGCCCCATTCAAAGCTGGAGAACGTGCAAAGATCATTTACTGCTAAGAATACATTCAATAAAATCACCAGAATCATTGGGATCGAATTAAAATTCTAAATCTGTTTTCCCTAGAGTGCAAGCGGGAAAAATGCATAATTTACAAATTGAGAATACTAGGAGGACTGGTCCCGAATCTTCACACAGAAATAACACCACACGATACCAGGAGGCATGGCAGGATGTGCAATATGCCCCTATTGAAAAGCAGAAGTGCAATAGGTACCCCTATTAACATCAAGCGGCCCAAGACTTTTCAAAACACTCCCGCTAAACGTGAGCAGCATAACTGGCCGGCCCCTCACAGTGTTCAAGAGAGAACTTGACAAACACCTCCGAAGATTACCTGATCAACCAACCTGTGATTCATACGTCAGGCTGCGAGACAGCCGCGTCCAACAGCCTGGTCGACTAGAAGACCAGCCGGGAGGCCTGATCGGAGACCGGGCCGCAGGGTTGTTGGTCCCCGGAAGCTACACAAGGTAGGTAGGATGTAGAGTAGAATTATCACAATATATGCGATAAATACTGGAAGGCCAGGTCCAAAATTTGCACAGCAAAATAACACACTGAAGTGAACGATATGGCAGGAAATGCAGAAGAGCCAGTAAAGAGTAGGTGCACCATAGGCAGAGAGAAGACGACAGGCATGACCTTCAGCGGTCCACGGTTGTTCACTACCCTCTCCCAGCTAGCTTAAATGCTGCCGGAACAAAAGTGGATCCAAAGAAAACATTAGACACGTTCCTTCAACAAGTGCCCAGGCCAACCAGATTTTAGTGGATATGTGGGTGATGCCCCAAGCAACAGTCGAGGTATCAAGTCAAGCCTGGTCCTAGGTAGTTGAACTCGGAGCCCATCAGACACACACGCCCATCAGAGACACACGCCCATCAGACACACGCCCATCAGACACACGCCCATCAGACACACGCCCATCAGACACACGCCCATCAGACACACGCCCATCAGACACACGCCCATCAGACACACGCCCATCAGACACACGCCCATCAGACACACGCCCATCAGACACACGCCCATCAGACACACGCCCATCAGACACACGCCCATCAGACACACGCCCATCAGACACACGCCCATCAGACACACGCCCATCAGACACACGCCCATCAGACACACGCCCATCAGACACACGCCCATCAGACACACGCCCATCAGACACACGCCCATCAGACACACGCCCATCAGACACACGCCCATCAGACACACGCCCATCAGACACACGCCCATCAGACACACGCCCATCAGACACACGCCCATCAGACACGCCCCCCACCAGAGACGCACCACAAATACATCCAACCCCCCCCCCCAACCCCCTTTTCCCACTCAAAAAAAAAAACAAGATGTAATTCACAATTGCAAAAAACGGGGGCAGGAGCACCCTAGTTATGAATAAATCTCCATACATACATAAGGCCAGCGGGGGGTAACCCTGGACGGTTGTGTAATATATGCATGAGCCGGCCCATCCTGTACGGAACTCCCCCAACAACTTGAGACGCCTCGTAATTACTTGTAGAATAGCTTAAGACACCTCGTGATTACTTATACAATAGCTCAAACTTTCAATCTTCACTAATTATCGGCAAGCTGTTCCTTCCTGAAACTACGGCGTTGCAGAACACAAACATCTGTAATTACAGCATCATTATGTTTTTTTTTTTTACTAACAGTAAATTTGACACGGTCAATATTATTGACATAGTAAATATTGTGACCAGTCCAAACGCGAGACTACTGAGGCAAACAAAAGCTACGACTGATTGATAAATTCCAATTACGTAAACATGGGACAAAATAAGAAATTAAACTGGATAAAAGACTCAATCAGATCTCATGGAACGGGGACAACATGTAAAAGGCATTAAGACTATAATAGTGAATGAAGAGTCAGCCTGAGAGATAAGGGAGACTCCGTGACGCGTTGAATACCAGGATGTCCCCATTACTCTCTCTAGGAGAGAGAACTTTCACACCTTGAGTCCTGCTCTATGGAGCTCTTCCACCTCAAAGCCGAGCATACCCTAAACAGTGGGAACACTAGGCAAGCTCTAACGGTAAACTGCTTGATTACTACGACCGTCTCAAAGCACTATGTCCGCTAGAAAGGCGACAAGACATTACGTAACACACACAAGGATGCTACTGCAATGTCACGTCTTATATATGCCCAATAAAGTCATTTAATGACCGGAGGATATATTAGTTAATACAGAATACTCGAAAGACTTAAGAGGTGTCATAGGCAATCAGATAACACTGACCAGAGGAGCTCTTTGACCTCTTAGTCTGGGAGACCAGGAGACAAGTCAACCGAAGGACTGTTCAACCAACTGGCTAGAACGCGAACACACGCGAACACACGCGAACACACGCGAACACACACACACCCACCCCCACCCACCCACCCACCCACCCACCCACCCACACACACACACACACACACACACACACACACACACACACACACACACACCCACCCACCCACACACACCCTCTCTCTGGTGTCGACTCCCACTATCCTCTTAGTATTCAGGAAGTGGAGGCCAGGAGGGGGGGGGGGTGTGAACATGCCTGGCTCATGATCCTACACGTGCCACCTTCATGGGAACACTTGGGCGTGTTCATGCTCACTGAGGACAATGTACTCACCAGGGTGAGTACATGTTCACTCTTGACAAAAGACTAAAGAATAAGAGGAACATTGAACATCTTTGCAAATACTCTGGTCATCATGCCAACTGCACACAACATTTGGAGCGTGTTTACAAATGTGCTTTACAAATGTTTTCAATTTGTAAATTCTTTCCAAAGCAGAACTGCCGCATCTGAGGCGACTAATTTCATACAAACCATTTTTTCTTGTATAGCTTTACCGTTGTCTTTCCCACATTCCAGGGACGACAATTTTAGGATTCTCAGCGTTCCTAGCAGTAGCTGGGTAGGGGTAAGCATAGGGTGTAGAGTCAGTTACCTGGAGCATACCTGGAGAGGGTTTCTAGAGTTGTTCTACTCCGTGGAGACCATCCATGGCTCCCCGATGGACAGTCTTGTGAACTTGGGATAACATGGTCCAACAGGGGTTGTTAATAGAGGGGTACGGGAGGGAGTTTAATCAGGAAACAATGCATGCACACGCTCACTTGTCCTGAGGAGGAAAAGGGCGGCAATTTACTGTTAGTTGCTTGATGTTAAACTTTAAAATCACTATCACTACCTCTAGCTAATTGGACATCTGCTCACAGTCTCACCACAAGGAAAAACAGCTAGAATAAATGGCATAACCCCCCAAAAAAAATAATAATAATAACAGCCAATACTCAGAAAGAATGAAACGGAGGGGGGGGGGGATTAAAACTTTATCAGGCTAATATGTCGATATATTTCATAGGGGAAAGAGAACACTTGCTCAAAACGAAGCCAAATACTTTTAAGTACAAAATACAGATGGGACGAGGAATAACGCCGTTAACCGCGCACCAATTAATTGACAGTTGAGAGGCGGGATCACAGAGCCGAAGCTCAACCCCGCAAGCACCCGGCTGAGGTTACACAACAAGGTGTACTGGACCAAGGAAGGTCGAGGTAATCAAACGCTATATTGACGCATCGTCTGCAAAGAGAAACTTTTATAAACGCCCCGCCCCCCCCCCCCCAAGAGAATATATGTTCAACTACATTGTGAACTACCTCAGGCTGCCAGCAACTGCGTCCAACAGCCTGGTAGGTCAGACCACCAACCTGGAAGCCTCGTCAAAGACCGGGCCACTGGGACACTGATTCCCGGAACCAGCACAAGATATACAAGCAGGCGATGAGTCACAATAACGTGGCTAAAGTATGATGACCAGACCACACACTAGAAGGTGACGGGACGACGACGTTTCGGTCCGTCCTGGACCATTCTCAAGTCGATTGAACGGAACAAGATATACAAGGTGGAACGGAACTTGGTTTGGGAGAAGCCTTCCCGTTTGTGCATAGCAACACAAGGGAAAAGGTGTATCCTTCAGCTCAACCCAAGAGACCCCATAAATTGCCCTTACCCAGACTACAAGTGCTCCCTGAAGCACCCTTGTGATAGGGTCCTGTTAGGGGAAGAGCGCCCTCCTCTCTCTCTCACTACTCACGGTATTCCACAGTGCTTAATTATACATTTTTGGAGGTAATTTAACTTATTAGATAGTGGAGGCGGCAGCGGGCAGACAGGGAGGGAGGAGGTGAGTGAGGCCCCGTGACGGTAGTGTGGAGTGTTGGCCAGACCACACACTAGAAGTTGAAGGGACGACGACGTTTCTCATTCTAAAGTCAATCGACTTGAGAATGGTCCAGGACGGACCGAAACGTCGTCGTCCCTTCAACTTCTAGTGTGTGGTCTGGTCAACATACTTCAGCCACGTTATTGTGACTCATCGCCTGCGTAGTGTGGAGTGCATGAATACTAAGCCCATCACCTGATGAAGTAGAGTGGCCAGACAGGCAGCTGGCTTACTCCAGCACCTGGCCAGGTGGCGAGGCACGTGCCTAATGACCGAGGTCTGGAGTGAACAGGAGTGTCAGGTGACCAGATGCCCGACAACAAGGCAAGTTAGCGGGGAATAAAGAGCTAGAGTTCACTTCCAAATAGTTTACGGGCTATTCATGCCCGTGCCACCTTTTAGGTGGCTAAATCTTCTTCGATCTTCCAAACAGAGTGAAAGGTTGTGGTACAAGTTCAAGAATAATTATTGAGACAAAGAAATACATCAAAGGGATAGAGTAGCTTAGGCTATATCTACCCCCCTAAAGGTAGTGGTATACCTGGAAAGGTTTAGGGGGGAAGGGGGAGGGGGGGGCTACTATCCAAGCCCTGCCTGTGGCCAGGCTCGAAACAAGGTACACAAAGGGGCCTGATAGCTGAGTGGACAGCGCTTCGTATTTGTAGTCCTGAGGTTCCGGGTTCGATCCCCGGTGGAGGCGGAAACAAATGGGCAGAGTTTCTTTCACCCTGATGCTCTTGTTACCTAGCAGTAAACAGATACCTGGGAGTTAGACAGCTGCTACGGGCTGCTTCTTGGGGGGAGTAACAAAAAAAAAAGAGGCCTGGTCGAGGACCGGGCCTCGGGGACGCTGAGCTCCGAAATCATCTCAAGATAACCCCCAAGAAAGTACCGAAGAACGGAGGACATAGTAGGAACGGGAAGCGTAACGGCGCACCAGTAGGGAAAAGTAAAGGAATAAAGAGACCAGAGGGTGGAACGTAATGGCCAAGAAAATTGAGACACAAAAAGACTGAAGTAGGAGGGAGAGAAAACAAAATAGAAAACTGGGTAGAAGTGAGAGATAAATGGGATGGGGGAGGAGTGACATTACACACACAGCCGCCCCGCTCCTATATTTCGGGGCTTAGCGTCCCTGCGGCCCGGTCCTCGACCAGGCCTCTCTTTTTTGTTACACACCCCCAGGAAGCAGCCCGTAGCAGCTGTCTAACTCCCAGGTACCTATTTACTGCTAGGTAACAGGAGCATCGGGGTGAAAGAAACGTTTTGCCCATTTGTCTCCGCCTTCACCGGGTAACGAACCCGGAACCTCAGGACTACGAATCCGAAGCACTGTCCATTCAGCTGTCAGGCGCCCCTGACAGGTAAGCCCGCCTGTGCCAGGTAAGTCCGCTACGGGCTCGCCATAGCCCGTGCTACTTTGAACTTGTTCCCAGTAGCCGAATCTAAAAACACCGAGTGACACTAGACAACACCAGGGAATGGTGACGGAGGGATAAATGACCCGAGGGGGCAGTGTTAGGTCACACCAGCCACCGACCCGAGGGAGGAATTATTTCACGGGACAGGTTTGGCACTATTCCCCCCTTTAATACTGTTCATTTGCAGAGGGCGACTTTCTGGCCTGCCCTTCATGTGATACAATTTTTAGGGATTTGAAGAGCTCCAAATAATTCTGGCGTCGCACCAAATGGTTTAGGGTAGTTTATGTTACCGATACTTTTACCTCAGCAACCCTTAAAAAAAAAAAAAAAAAAATAGGTGAAGCAGTCCGGGCTGTGGTGGATATGTGGGCCTGCGGGCCGCTCCAAGCAACAGCCTGGTGGACCAAACTCTCACAAGTCAAGCCTGGCCTCGGGCCGGGCTTGGGGAGTAGAACAACTCCCAGAACCCCATCAACCAGGTAACAACAAGTGCGTATCTTTTACACTGTAAAGAACTACACATGCAAATGACTTACACAAGACCAGACAGGAGTTCCTGAGCGCCAACACACATGCCATACCTGCAACACACGAAACAAACATTAATAACACTGGTTAACACATTTGTTACACATCAACATTGTTATATATTTTTCAAAGAATTTAAATCTGCAGTAGGTCGCCCACAATTTGTATAGCCAATCTGCGCTTGCTTGATACGCGTCTAACAGCCTGGTTGATCAGTCCAGCAACCAGGAGGCCTGGTCGACGACCGGGCCGCGGGGACACTAAGCCCCGGAAGCACCTCAAGGTACATGCTTGATGGGATTCTGAGAGTTGTTCTACTCCATAAGCCCGGCCTGAGGCCAGGCTTGACTTGTGAGAGTTTGGCTGTTGCTAGGAGCGGCCCGCAGGCCCACATACCCACCACAGCCCGGTTGGTCCGGCACTTTTTAGAAAACAATTCTAGTTTTCTCTTGAAGATGTCCACGGAAATTTCCTTCCAAGTGCTATATAGTCGTAATGGCTTGGTACTTTTCCCGTGATGATTGCCTCCCTCCCCCATTCCCTCCCGTGAGGTTATCTTTGTTATCTTGAGATGATTTCGGGGCTTTTAGTGTCCCCGCGGCCCGGTCCTCGACCAGGCCTTCACCCCCAGGAAGCAGCCCGCGACAGCTGACTAACACCCAGGTACCTATTTTACTGCTAGGCAACAGGGGCACAAAGAAACTCTGCCCATTGTTTCTCGCTGGCGCCTGGGATCGAACCCAGGACCACAGGATCACAAGTCCAGCATGCTGTCCGCTCGGCCGACTGGCTCAACCTCAGCAGTCCCTTCTTAAGGACTGTAAACACCCTCCCCACACTACCGACTAATGTCATTGAGGGTAGAAAAAATCCATTCATAAATATTGTTTCAATAAACGTATTTTAACTAATGTCTGATAAAGGAAAAATTATAAAAAGTTTTGACAAACAGATTACGGAGAAGACCAACACTGAATGACAGATCATACATAATATTCAACATTATATTACTAACTTTACTAATAATAATTACCAAGTGTTAAATATTAGTTACTTAATCACAATATTAGTAACTTTATTATGCATATTTATCACTTCCAACGTTTCCACAAGGCTATAAAAGGACATTAATTTACACATCAACACAGCTCAACAAATACACCACACGTGTTTCACTCAAAGTTCACTCCAGCCAACCTGAAAAATACCGACAAGCAAAAAAGCACTGGGAATTAAAAACCAATATTTGCTCGGCAACATTCGAGTTTAGACATTGTGAAACCCCTCCCCCCCCCCCCCCCCCGTTACCAACCCATCCCCCCCTACCCACCCCAACCAGCCCCTCGCCTACCTACCCCCCCACTACCCCTACCAACGACCAGCCCCTCGCCTACTCCCCCCCCCCCCTACCCCACCAAGAAGCCCCACGCCTATCCCACACTGATACCGTTACCTTGCCTTGAGATTACCTTGAGTTGCTTCCGGGGCTTAGCGTCCCCTCGGCCCGGTCGTCGACCAGGGCCTCCTGGTTGCTGGACTGATCAACCAGCCTGTTGGACGCGGCTGCTCGCACCCTGACGTATGAATCACAGCCTGGTTGATCAGGTATCATTTGGAGGTGCTTATCCAGCTCTCTCTCTCTAACACTAGCCTAGCCTGCACAACCGTTTTCGCGTATTTGTATTGTGATGCAACCTGTCCTAATATACGTCAAAATGCGACGTTCTATGTTACCCAAGGCCAAAAAATTGTACTAGAAAACGGCAACTGCTGGCGAAATTGACGTACTGTCCTAATTTTCTGTTTTGGGTCATCTGGTAGATTAGGGTAAGGGCACTTTAGTACGACAGTTTCTCGGCGTTGCGGAAACCTTAGGAGAACGGGCTGTGTGGCGAGCAGGGGCCAGATTCACGAAAGCACTTACACAAGCACTTACGAACCTGTACATCTTTTCTCAATCTTTGGCGGCTTTGTTTCCAATTATTAAACAGTTAATGAGCTCCGAGGCACCAGGAGGCTGTTTATAACAAGTTAAATGGGAAGTTTTCATGCTTGTAAACTGTTTAATAAATGTAACCAAAGCCGTCAAAGATGGAGGAAAGATGTACACGTTCGTAAGAACTTGCGTAACTGTTTCGTGAATCTGGCCCCAGGATGAGCCGGTCGGCCGCGTGGACAGCATGCTGGACTTGTTATCCTGTGGTCCTGGGTTCGATCCCAGGCGCCGGCGAGAAACAATGGGCAGAGTTTTTCACCCTATGCCCCTGTTACCCAGCAGTAAAATAGGTACCTGGGTGTTAGTCAGCTGTCACGGGCTGCTTCCTGGGGGTGGAGGCCTGGTCGAGGACCGGGCCGCGGGGACACTAAAAAGCCCCGAAATCATCTCAAGATAACCTCAAGATAACGAGGAGGGCGCGGGACAAGTGGTCGACTTTACTAAACACCAAATTAACGGAAATTCCATTATACGAGTGTTAATGTTCAGAGTGAACCAAAAAGCTTCCACGATGAGAGCCGCTGAACACACCTGCTTAACACCCGACTAGCATGCCATTGAGCCCGCAACAAATTAGTGTATATACCTGCCGCCAGCAGCAACCAGGAGGCCTGGTGGCGACCGGGCCGCGGGGACGCTGAGCCCCGGAAGCACCTTAAGGTAACCCCCCCACCACCTGAGCTCATAGCCCTGCTCTTGTGCATGGTAAGTCCACTACGGGCTCACCATAGCCCGTGCTACTTGGAACTTTTGTTCTAAGTAGCTGAATCTAAAACGTGAAAACACCTGAACTCATTTGCCTCCCAATCCCTTAGCGCTGCCCACTTGACACAGGTCACAGGTGTGTGTCTACCTGTAATTGGTTCCTCGGAACCACGTCCCAGCCTGACCAGGTCTCCTGGTTGGGTGGTGTGCTCAACCAGACTTGGATGCAGGCTGTTCGCAGCCTGACGTATGAATCACAGCCTGATTGCTCAGAAATCCTCTGAAGGTGTTTATCAAGTTCTCGAGAGAGGCCGGCCAGTCATGCCCCATACAGGGAGATCGGAGAACTTCTTGATGTTGGTCGAGTTCTGAAGTTCATGCTGTTCTGAAGTTCATGCTGTTCTGAAGTTCATGCTGTTCTGAAGTTCATGCTGTTCTGAAGTTCATGCTGTTCTGAAGTTCATGCTGTTCTGAAGTTCATGCTCCTGCTTGATGGGGTTCTGGGAGTTCTCGTTGTGGTGTGTAATGCCAATCCATACTATTAATGCAGCTGAATCACCGCGAGCTAAGGACTCTAAACACCACAGTGTTAGTAAGTGTTAGTAACATTTAACCCAGTGTTAGTAACCCCGTACAAGGAGAACTGCCGTATACCAGACATTTTAAGCCTAGTTTAATCCTAGACGAGTCTAGTAGCTCATTACTGTGATATTTATACTGAATTATAACCGGGATTAGTTGGACACACTGTGTACTGTGTATATATTTATTGTAACGTCAAAACCTATTGATGTAAGTTCAATCTATTGTTTTAATCGGGTTTAAAAACCTGCCAGCTGAAATTTATATGTATACAAGATCTTCAAACACTTGTAATCAAGGAAGCGGGTGTTTGCCCCCCCCCCTCCCAACGGGTGTGTGGCGACGGCCGGACCCCAGTGACGGAGTTAGAAATCCACAAGGGCCGTGATGAGGGTTCGAACCTACGTCCGAGAGAATCCCAGACGGGCCTTAATCGACTGTGCCGCGACGCGGTCAAACGGAGCTCTCACTATGTTACCCACACAAGTGGGCCACTGTGGAAGATTGAACAGAAAACTATGAAATGGTAAAAAAGGATTTTATTGTCAGAAAAGTCTGTCAAGTTGAATGAAAATTAAACAGTCTCATCTAGAGCATGAAGTTAATTCCATTCATCCTACCCACTCTACACGGGGCAGGGGGGTGGGGTTACCTGGTTGATACCTGGTTGATGGGGTTCTGGGAGTTGTTCTACTCCAAGCCCGGCCCGAGGCCAGGCTTGACTTGTGAGAGTTTGGTCCACCAGGCTATTGCTTGGAGCGGCCCGCAGGCCCACATACCCACCACAGCCCGGTTGGTCCGGCACTCCTTGGAGGAATAAATCTAGTTTCCTCTTGAAAATGTCCACGGTTGTTCCGGCAATATTTCTTATGCTTGCTAAGGTGGGGCAGGGGGTGGGGTGGGGCAGGGGGTGGGGTGGGGCAGGGGGTGGGGTGGGGCAGGGGGTGGGGTGGGGGGAAGGCTTTATTGCAGAAGCAGTGCTCTATCAGACCTGCCTGGCCCCTTCAGTCACCACCTTTCCCAGCACACAGCAATATCCATCACGTCCTCAATTATAACTTGCATGCAGGGAAAGCGATGGGTGCCACCCCCCCCCCCCACCCCCTATCGGTTATACTGCAACATCCTTTGTTCCAGTCCCGCCCCCAACCATCAACCGGATGCTCCCGGACGCAGGTTCGAATCCTCGCCACAGCCCACGTGGATTTGTTCATCAAGGCCGCTATACCACCCAGCCAACCACCCAACCCAAACAACCAGCCACACACTACCCGCCACACACTACCCGCCAAACACACACCGAAACTACGACGTTGGTACAACGTTCGAACAAGTTTTAACACTTCCTAACCACTTATAACAACCAATATAACTAGTTGTAACAACGTTCTAATACGTCATAAACACGTTAAGCCAAGATTTAACAACTTATTACAAGTTGTAACAAGCGGAAAATAAAGACAGTTTTAGTTTGTGTTTCCAGGGTAAAGCCTCGAGTGCAAGGCCAGTTTCAAGACGCGTGGCTGGGCGTCGCCAACTTTAAGCAACTTCACAAAGATCAACAAAAGACTTTGCCAATACCATCTTTAAGTAGCGCGCGGACTCTCCAGGAGACCGCAGGAAGACGTTCTTAAGAGCTCCCCCTCCTCTTCGCTGGCTTAAATCTCCACATTTTGCTTAATATATATTCAGAAAAAACAAGTTGTGGCTTAGGTACCCAAGTAAAGTTTTGGAGAAAGGTTAGGAGGGCAAATATATGACTTCCTGTAACTTATTCTCACACTAAGTTCGGCTATTAAAATTGTTTGCAGTACAGGGAAGCCGGTCGGCCGAGCGGACAGCACGCTGGACTTGTGATCCTGTTGTCCCGGGTTCGATCCCAGGCGCCGGCTAGAAACAATGGGCAGAGTTTCTTTCACCCTATGCCCCTGTTACCTAGCAGTAAAATAGGTACCTGGGTGTTAGTCAGCTGTCACGGGCTGCTTCCTGGGGGTGGAGGACTGGTCGAGGACCGGGCCGCGGGGACACTAAAGCCCCGAAATCATCTCAAGATAACCTCAAGAAGATACAGTATAGGATTCAACATTTTATGATTTCCTCATGAAGATTAAATGTTTGTTTGTGAAAAAACACATTTATATAAACTAGTGGTTTGTAAGCTGATATTAGTTCAATCACCGCTGAGCAAGAATCTAGGCGCCTGACAGCTGGGTGGACAGCGCTTCGGATTCGTAGTCCTGAGGTTCCGGGTTCGATCCCCGGTGGAGGCGGAGACAAATGGGCAGAATGTTTCTTTCACCCTGATGCCCCAGTTATCTAGCAGTAAATAGGTACCTGGGAGTTAGACAGCTGCTACGGGCTGCTTCCTGGAGGTGGAGGCCTGGTTGAGGACCGGGCCGCGGGGACAATAAGCCCCATCATCATCTCAAGATAACCGTCAGGATAGCGAGACGCACCGTCGTCATATAACGGTCATTATGTGACGAGCACAAGTCGTGCTCGTCACAGACTGTAACCTCAGGTCAGGTCGCCGAGGACGACGTTACTGACGTAATTACATCAACCTACCTGATAACCCCCCCCCCACGCTAAAGGTGTGGACTCTCAGTTCTCTCTCATCCTCTAAACTCTCTCTCTACCATCGCCCAACCACTTGGGCTGGACGGTAGAGCGACGATCTCGCTTCATGCAGGTCGGCGTTCAATCCCCGACCGTCCAAGTGGTTGGACACCATTCCCCTTTCCCCCCGTTCCATCCCAAATCCTTATCCTGACCCCTTCCCAGTGCTATATAGTCGTAATGGCTTGGCGCTTTCCCTTGATAATTCCTTTCCTTTCGCTCTACCGTCCAGCCCAAGTGGTTTTATCGTACGAGATATCGGTGAAAATTTAGCGACTGTATCGAGTGGGTTATCTTGGTTATCTCGAGATGATTTCGGGGCTTTTTAGTGTCCCCGCGGCCCGGTCCTCGACCAGGCCTCCACCCCCAGGAAGCAGCCCGTGACAGCTGACTAACACCCAGGTACCTATTTTACTGCTAGGTAACAGGGGCATTGGGTGAAAAACTGCCCATTGTTTCTCGCCGGCGCCTGGGATCGAACCCGGGACCACAGGATCACAAGTCCTGCGTGCTGTCCGCTCGGCCGACCGGCTACATAGACACATCGCAAGCAATAAACGTATTACCGAACATTCCGAGAGAAACACACACATTTCCTCCTTTCTCAAGTATATAGCACTTGGAAAGGGTCAGGATAAGGATTAGGGATAGAACGATGGGGGAGGAGGGGGGGGGGGAGGGATCGCCCAACCACTTTGACGGTCGGGGACGTTTGGACGTTTCTGTCGACAGCGACTGTATTCAGGCATGGCATGGAAGCTGTGTCCGGAGGTCACGTTTTCCCGCACTAGTCCGGCTTCTTCTGCCCCGTGTGAAACCTCCTGTCTACAATGAACAAATCCACAAGGGCCGTGACGAGGATTCGAACCTACGTCCGAGAGCATCCCATACGCGGCCTTAATCGACTGAGCTACGACATGGGGAAAAAAAAAAAAGTTTAAACCAGAAGTTCTACTGAGCTTACTTCGATCCTGCAGCCTCTCCGAGACACAAACCAAGGTTTTACACAACTCCCCCATGCACTCGAGCTATGTCAATAGGCCGTTCTACCTCTTCGCCCTTACTTCTCCTGTCTACAAGTACCCAACACAACAAACTTGGGCATATTTAACTTGGACAGGCGCTGTCAGTTGTGAATGCACTAATGATAGATGCGGGAGAATCATGCGTGATGTTGCCAGACATTGCACGCCACTGTGCTGCTCGGGCAGACATATCACACGCCACTGTGCTGCTCGGGCAGACATATCACACGCCACTGTGCTGCTCGGGCAGACATATCACACGCCACTGTGCTGCTCGGGCAGACATATCACACGCCACTGCTGCTCGGGCAGACATATCACACCCCACTGTGCTGCTCTGGCAGACATATCACACCCCACTGTGCTGCTCGGGCAGACATATCACACCCCACTGTGCTGCTCGGGCAGACATATCACACCCCACTGTGCTGCTCGGGCAGACATATCACACCCCACTGTGCTGCTCGGGCAGACATATCACACCCCACTGTGCTGCTCGGGCAGACATATCACACCCCACTGTGCTGCTCGGGCAGACATATCACACCCCACTGTGCTGCTCGGGCAGACATATCACACCCCACTGTGCTGCTCGGGCAGACATATCACACCCCACTGTGCTGCTCGGGCAGACATATCACACCCCACTGTGCTGCTCGGGCAGACATATCACACCCCACTGTGCTGCTCGGGCAGACATATCACACCCCACTGTGCTGCTCGGGCAGACATATCACACCCCACTGTGCTGCTCGGGCAGACATATCACACCCCACTGTGCTGCTCGGGCAGACATATCACACCCCACTGTGCTGCTCGGGCAGACATATCACACCCCACTGTGCTGCTCGGGCAGACATATCACACCCCACTGTGCTGCTCGGGCAGACATATCACCCCCCCCTGTGCTGCTCGGGCGGTCATATTACACACCACGATGCAACTGCTCGGTCCTCTCATCACTACGGTGAGATCCAAGACCATAACCATCCCGGGCAGGCATGACGTGCGAGGGTCGAGCGTGGAGGAACAAGAACAAGGACAGCAAGCACAGACACGCTGATGGGAGGGTGGACGGGGATGTGACCCACTGTACAGTCACTAATCAATAACGATGTAGGTCACCTCAGGCTCAAGAGCCTCACCTCTCCTGCTGCCATGTAACACCCCTATCATCCCCCCCCGTGCTCGGACGAGGCTCACCGTAGCCCGTGCTACTTGCCCCGCTCCTGTGCCAGGTAAGTCCACTACGGGCTCACCATAGCCCGTGATACTTGGAACTTATGTTCTGAGTAACTGAATCTAAAACAACAACAACCCCGTGCTCCTCCCCCGCCCCTCAGTATACCTCCATCATACCTGGAGTGGCTTCTGGGAGTTATACTCATGCCCGGTCTGGGGCCAGGCTTGATTTGGGATAACTTCTTCCCTACGGGCTGCCGCTGCATGTAGCGGCCCACAAGCCTCCACTGCACCGACGGGAGACATCTCCCGTCACGCAGGGTGCAGTCGCACTTCCACAGATCTCCAGTATCATCTATTGATACTGGTAATGGCTCAAAAGGGCCACCACTTAGGGCTATTCATGCCCGTGCCACCTTTTGGGTGGCTTATCCTTCATTAATCAATCAATCAATCCACTGCACCCCAGTTAGTCAAGGCACTTCTTGCCGAACCAACCGGGTTAACGTAGATATGGGGGGTTTCAGGCCACTCCAAGCAACAGTCTGTTGGACCAAGTTATCCTAAGTCAAAGCCAATCTTGCCAGCAGCCAATCTCCCACTCAAACACCAACCTTCAAAAGGTAGGGTTGAAGCAGCGCTGCTTCTCACCTAACATTCAAGATCATGGATATACAAATAATTGTTTACCACCATAACACCGTGTTTACTGGCGCCATATCAACACTATCCACCCAAGTGCAGACAATGAGTTAGCGATGACGCGGCTCAAGTGTTGAGTCCAAGCCCACACATCTGAAAAGGAAGAAACTGCGACGTTTCGATCCGTCCTGGACTTACCAAGTCTTAGTGTAAAAAGTGGAAGAGAAAGAATAAATAACTCAAGAGTAAGATGAAAGGTAAGAGTAAGAAAAGATGAAACTTACTCTTGAAGCAAGACATGAAAGGCGAGAGTAAAAAAAAAAAAGTTGTTTATTCAACAACGAAGACGCTTGGGGAGGGTCGCCCCCCCCCCCTTCTCCCCGCCCCCTTGCCTGAAGCCTACAAAAATTATAATCCGGGTACACTCTGGCGAACCCTCGGTATGAAGGTAATATTCATCCAGATTATCCGGACCTGGACAGGTTTCAACACCCTCTTGAGCCAAACTCGCCGTCTCCATTATCTTGTACCATTCAGAAGTTACAGCCCCGCTCCTGTGCCAGGTAAGTCCATAACGGGCTCGCCATAGCCCGTGCTACTTCTACTTTTACCTCTAGCATGTTCTTACCTCTATAAATGGCTCAAATAGTCAGATGTCGAGGCGAACAGGTGTGAAATGAGGGAGGATACACATCGGGTGTATGAATAAAAGTCCTGCGCAGAACATAATTCCTGCGCAGAACATAATTCCTGCGCAGAACATAATTCCTGCGCAGAACATAATTCCTGCGCAGAACATAATTCCTGCGCAGAACATACAATCGCAAATAAATGCCTGCATGGAAATTTCAAATGTCTTCAAACAAATTATCCATAACAATCAGGTACAATCAGATGAAGCACAGAGCGCAGTTTCCATGTCGCCACAGCACAGCGCCATATAAAAACAGGTATTTCTGCTCAAGGTAACTTCAAGGATTCACTAAATATGGGTTTAACTTGCCCCTGCCGACTACACCCATCCTGCGAGATGGGACATTTAGGATCCTGTGCAGGCGATGAGTCACAATAACGTTGTTGAAGTATGTTGACCATTCCACACACTAGAAAACGAAGGGATGACGACGTTTCGGTCCGTCCTGGACCATTCTCTGTGGTCCAGGACGACTTGAGAATGGTCCAGGACGAACCGAAACGTCGTCGTCCCTTCATTTTCTAGTGTGTGGATTGGTCAACATTTAGGATCCTATTTGACAACTATATAACCTTTCTTATAGTCTATAGTAGCTATATAAATGCACTTTTTAAAAGAAACACTAGTCAATTTCCAGTTGAAAACAAATTGCTTCCATTATTCGATACCTTCAACTCTTCATCCTCTGACGCGCGCCAAGAAATTGCCAAAGTGAATGAGATTAAGAGTAAAATTGTGTTGAAAGTCCATGAAGATCGACTCGTCATGGCTGGCGAGCGTCTTAAACAGTTGTTACTAGTGTGTGGGGGTAAGATTCCCTCTCCACGACCATCAATTACTGTGAGGTAACCAGCACGCATTTCCACACCGTCGACCACAGCAACAACAACTTTCTCACAGTTGCTTCCCACAGCGGCGAAGGCAAGTCTTCCCGCGCTCACTCTGGGTGAGCGGTCGACGGGCGAGTGTCGACGATCTTTTGATCGTCGCAAACCAACGATCACAGTGTTACCACATCTTAAAATGGCTTTCGTGACGTTAGGCATTTCGTAACTACCGTGCTTTCAAGCAGATTGTTCATATGGACTATTTTCCCCTACCTTCAACCCCCCCCCCTCCAACCCACCCCCCACCGCGCACAAACTGAGCCTCCGCCAGCCCGCACCTCCCCATCTCAACCCCATCCCCCCCATCAGGTAACCACCGAACATTTGGATATCAACTAAGGTTGACACCAACAGTTTAATTTTTAAGAAGCACAAAGTAGCTGTCACAACGGCAAGAACAATGGCAGGTTGGACAACGAGAACCTTTCAAACAAGAAGTGCCATACCAATGATGATAATACTTTTTAAGACTTGAGCTCTCGAAGGTGGAATGGGGGGCTGTTATCGTGTAACAATGCACAATAACAGCTCCATTCAAAGCTGGAGAAAGTGTTGACCTGGAAAACGTGCAAATATATTTTACTTCTAATATCCGCTCTGTAAAACAATTAAATTATTGGGACTGCTTAAATTCTTTAAGCTATTTCTTAGAGCGCAAGCGTGGGAGCCGGAATAATTTACACTTTAAAACTACAAGAGGGACTACTTCTAAATCTGCACAGAAATAACACTACAGGATACCAAAAGGCATACCTTGAAGTTACCCTGAGATGGTTTCGGGGCTTAGCGTCCACGCGGCCCGGTCCTCGACCAGGCCTCGTTGCTGGACTGGTCAACCAGGCTGTTGGACGCGGCTGCTCGCAGCCTGACATATGAGTCACAGGCTGGTTGATCATGGCAGGATGTGCAAAATAGCCCCGTTGAAAAGCAGAGGTACAATAGGTACACTGAGGGAGAACTATCAGCATCAAAGGACCAAGATTTAACACACACCCTGTACACATAAGGAGCATAACTGGCCGGCATCTCCGGCCAGTTATGCCGGAGATGCCGGCAAAAGAACTTGATAAACTTTATCAACCAAGCTGTTATTCAAACGTCAGGCTGCGAGCAGCCGCATCTAACAGCCTGGCTGACCAGACCACCCACCTGAACGCCTGGTCAGAGAACGGATCGTGGGGCCATTGATGCTTGGACTCATCTAAGGGTAGCCGAGAGATAGGACTCTTTGCTCCACACCTGGCGCTATGCCTCAAACCTCTCCATCCCCCACTACGGGCTCACCATAGCCCGTGCTACTTGGAACTTTTTCCAAGTAGCAGAATCTATAACAACAACTCTTCCCCCCACCCCCCATTTTGCTACACATTCCTCGGCTTACAGGCTTAGCCCAAGGCTAACCATAGCCCGTGCTACTTGCCCCGCTCCTGTGCCAGGTAAGTTACGGGCTCACCATAGCCCGTGCTACTTGCCCTGCTCCTGTGCCAGGTAAGTTACGGGCTCACCATAGCCCGTGCTTCTTGCCCCGCTCCTGTGCCAGGTAAGTTACGGGCTCACCATAGCCCGTGCTACTTGGAACTTGTTCCGAGTAGCTGAATCTATAACGACAACAACAACAGGCTTAGCCAAAACAGCACTTTCAGCCATGTTAGCACAGGCCTGCAGGACTTAAGAGCCGAGCCTGGCCCATCCCCAGTACGACTCTGGCTTCACTAACTCCTCCAAGCTTCCACCTGGCCCACCACCTTGCCGTTCCCACCAAGATTAAACACCTTGTATCAACTCAACTTCAAAAAGCAGAATTTTTGCTCTTTGCTTTGGTCTACTTTCTCGCAGCAGCGACTGATATAGATGCCACTTAAAGCTGTATATTGCGCTGGTGGTCACTATACCTTTAGGATACCTGGTGTTATCTTGAGATGATTTCGGGGCTTTAGTGTCCCCGCGGCCCGGTCCTCGACCAGGCCTCCACCCCCAGGAAGCAGCCCGTGACAGCTGACTAACTCCCAGGTGCCTATTTACTGCTAGGTAATAGGAGCATCAGGGTGAAAAACATTTTGCCCATTTGCATCCGCCTCCACCAGGGATCGAACCCGGAACCTCAGGATTCTGAATCCGAAGCACTGTCCACTCAGCTGTCAGGCGCCCATGGTGGGGAATGTCTTGGCTGCGTGCCAAGGTCCGTCAGACCCAAGGTCTATCAACGTCTCAAAAAAAAACTGGATAAATCATCCCAGCGAGTAAAAGAAATATTGCCGGAAAAACCGTGGACATCTTCAAGAGAAAACTTGATTGATTTCTTCAAGAAGTGCTGGACCAACCGGGCTGTGGTGGATATGTGGGTCTGTGGGCCGCTCCAAGCAACAGCCTGTTGGATCAAGCTCTCAAGCCTGACCCAGGACCGGGCTTGGGGGGAGTTAAACTCCCAGAACCTCAGACAGGTGCATATTTCTACCATTGGAGTGGTAAACAGTGTTTAAATAAATTGAGTTAAAATAATTTACACAAATATGTTTTACATTGAAATAGTAATTTACTAATTAAACTTTAAATATTTAGTTCATTCTTCAGAACGCTCTTAACCGAACACACGTCATCAGTTCGATGGCAGATATCGTTGTGTTACGGGAGTTAAACATACCACCAGGAAGTGCAATTAGTGCGAAACTATCAGCTTAACGTAACAAGACTACCCCCCCCCCCTCCCGACACAACAACAACCTGGAATTACATCAAGACTGCATTGAGGGGCTTTAATTGAATTCCTGCCACGAGCACCTTACACACCCTCCTGGTATACCCTCCAGGTATACTACGCCCTTGACAATGTCGGTCGACTGCACTTGCACGCTCTCCCCCCCCCCCCCTCCGTCCAAGTGGCTGGGGCACCATTCCTTCCCCCGTCTCATCCCAAATCCTTATCCTGACCCCTTCCCAGTGCTATATAGTCATAATGGCTTGGCGCTTTCCCCTGATAATTCTTTCCTTCCTTCCCCCACCCCCAGACACTGGAGCGAAAGACACGGAAGGAAATGCAGAATAGAACCAGTGAAGAGCAGGTGCGCCATAGACACACTGAACACCAGGGGGTCCACAGCTGTTCAACACACACCCAGCAAGCATTAGAAATATTGCTGGAACAAAGGTGGAAGTATTCAACAGGCACTTATCTAAGTTCTTGCAGGAAGTGCCGGACCAACGAGGCTTTAGTGGATATGTGGGCCTGCAGGCCGCTCCAAACAACAGCCTGTTGGACCAAGTTACCACAAGTCGAGCCTGGCCCCGGGCCGGGAGTAAAAACAACTCTCGAAATCCTCTTCAGGTATGTACCACTGCACCCCCCCCCCCCACTACCCCAAATTCATTCAAATAATTGACAGTTTTTCTTAATCTATAAAACACAATTTTATTACATACATCACAGGCCGGAGATTTATAATTTACACTTGAAAAAATATTAAAGGAACTGGTTCCAAATCGGCACTTTGAAATAACCCCCCCCCCCCCAAGACGAGGCGGCACGGCGGGAAACGCACAGTAGCCCCGTTGAAAAGCAAAGGTGCAACGGTTACTGTGAGACAATTCTATGAATGTTAAGGGCCAAAGACTAACACACTTCAATGATTAGTATTAAGTTTTAGTCTAAGTGTCTTTCCCCATACCTTGCCCGAAACGCTGTGCGTATTAGTGGCTTTAGGCATAGTATGTACTAGCGCTCTCTAGAAATCCAACATTATGTTTGCAACTCGTCTTTTATGTCTGTACTTTTACCAGAGTAAACATCTGATTTTGATTAGCAGACCTATCACCAGGCTGCCTGTCACACGTTAGGCTCCAGGCAGCTGCATCAACCAGACTGGTCGACCACAGACGACCAAGACTGGTCGACCACAGACGACCAAGACTGGTCGACCACAGACGACCAAGACTGATCGACCACAGACGACCAAGACTGATCGACCACAGACGACCAAGACTGGTCGACCACAGACGACCATTCAGGAGGCCTGGGCGCGGTCAGAAACCGGGAGACGGTAGGGCAGGGGAGGACACACTAATCCTCTGATCCAACACGTTGTTAAACCACCCACAACCACGCAACCCCCCCCCCCCTCCCCCCGTCAATAACCGTGATACCGGGGGGCGAGTGGTTGGTCCAGAACTAGCGGCCAGATTCACGAAAGCACTTACGAACCTGTCCATCTTTTCTCAATCTTTGGCGGCTTTGTTTCCAATTATTAAACAGTTAATAAGCTCCGAAGCACCAAGAGGCTGTTTATAACAATAACAGTTGAATGGGAAGTTTTCATGCGTGTAAACTGTTTAATAAATGTAACCAAATCCGTCAAAAATTGAGGAAAGATGTACACGTTCGTAAGTGCTTGCGTAAGTACTTTCGTGAATCTGACCCTAGGAATGTAAAGTTGTCATCCCATTTCGTGCCACCGGGCCGTGGTGGTCCCCCCAAGTTAAGACGCCATAACAAAAGTTGGTGGCAATACATTCTCCGGAACGTTCGTAATCCAGCGTTAGTGGGGCGCCGGAACAATATTGCGGTGGAGGAACGAGGTCAAACATACGCCCGGTGTCGTATTACATAAACATGGAGAGAGGAAAAATCTCGCGCCACTGAGGATTTGCCGCAGTAACCAAGTATAAAGTTTCAAGGTCTCTCATAAGACGAAGTTTGAGAACAAAAAAATTACTAGGAATTAGATTTTCTACGAAAGTAACAAAGGCAGCACCGGTGCCAGCGACCACCGGTGCTGGCAGTATGTTGGTCTACGAAAGTAACAAAGGCAGCACCGGTGCCAGCGACCACCGGTGCTGACAGTATGTTGGTCTACGAAAGTAACAAAGGCAACACCGGTGCCAGCGACCACCGGTGCTGCCAGTATGTTGGTCTACGAAAGTAACAAAGGCAACACCGGTGCCAGCGACCACCGGTGCTGGCAGTATGTTGGTCTAAAGAATTGACTTGTTATTAACATCTTGATTGTCAAAAATTAATTACAATTACACACATATTGTGTGTAATTGAAATTGTGTTGGAATTGTGTAAAATCCTGGCTTGTGTCTCTGAGAGGCTGCAGGATCCAAGTAAATTCAGTAGAATTTCTGGTTGCAATTCTTTAACCATGTCGTAGCTCAGTCCATTAAGGCAGCGTCTGTGATGCTCTCGGACGTAGGTTCGAATCCTCGTCACGGCCCTTGTGGATTTCTTCATGAATTACAATTTTGCCTAATCTGAGGAACTGTTAGGTTTTATTTAGGTGCGGATAATGCTGTCTCGCTTCATGCAGGTCGGCGTTCAATCCTCGTCCGTCCAAGTGGTTACCTTGCTATGATTTCGGGGTTCAACGTCCCCGCGACCCGGTCTCTGACCAGGCTTCCTGGTTGCTCGACTGGTCACAACCAGACTGTTGGGACGCGGCTGCTCGCAGCCTGCCGTATGTATCAGTCTTTTTGATCAGGTATGCTTTGGAGGTTGAGAGCCATTCCTTTCCGCCGCTTCACCCCAAATCCTTCTCCCTTCCAAGAACAATACACTCGTAATGGCTTGGTGCTTTCCCCTCATAGTTTCCTTCCCTTTACAAAAGTCTGAAATCTATTCTCAACTGTTAGCCCCCTCCAAAGGAAACCTGATCAACCAGGCTGCGATTCATATGCCAGGTTGCGAACAGCCGCGTCCAACAGCCTGGTTGACCAACCAACCAACAATATAAATATAATGCTAAACACATCCTGGACCATATCAAGAGCAACTTTTGTCAGTTGAGGACCGGAAGGTCGTGGGGGGGGGGGGGTGACCACGTGACACAGGGGAGGGGGTCATGGCGCACAGATGGGGGTAAGGGGAGGCCCGGGAGCTCAGAGGGGGCGGCGGGGGAGCCCGGGAGCTCAGAGGGGGGGGGGGGGGGGAGCCCGGGAGCTCAGAGGGGGGGGGGGCCCACGGCGTCCATAGGACTCAAAACTTGAGGTGAAAAAATGGCAGTTGAATTTCAATGCGTAAAAAGTTGTGCACGTACAGAAACAGGAAGGTAATACTGACACCAAACCTCTACACTGATAAATCTGATTATAAAAAAAACAATCCTAAGCCAACTTTATTTCGTCTTACGAGACCTTACTTGGGATAACGCCGCTCCGAGCAACAAACAGCCTGTTGGACCAAGTTACCACAAGTTGAGCCTGGCCTCAGGCCGGGCTCTAAGAGCAGAAGAACTACAGAGACCCTCTGTAGGTAAGCCCCAGGTAATGCAGGGCAGTCGAGGGCAGAGTACAAGAAATTGACATTGTTATCTTGAGATGATTTCGGGGCTATAGTGTCCCCGCGGCCCGTTCCTCGACCAGGCCTCCACCCCCAGGAAGCAGTCCGTGACAGCTGACTAACACCCAGGTACCTATTTTACTGCTAGGTAACAGGGGCATAGGGTGAAAGAAACTCTGCCCATTGTTTCTCGCCGGCGCCCGAGATCGAACCCGGGACCACAGGATCACAAGTCCAGCGTGCTGTCCGCTCGGCCGACCGGCTCCTGAGAGGGAGCAGTTATGTTAACTACATACTAAAATTAAATTCACTTTGCGTTTTATCAGAGATAATATCAAGGCCTGAGGCGGCCAGGACTCGGGCCACATGTATTCATACACAGAATGGAAACCTGGACCTTTGACAAGCCGCCGGCTTCCTGTCCTCGTCGATGCCAGTAGCGCTAGTGGCCCTCGGGTAAATTCAGCACCAGTTTAAAAGTTTGTAGAAACGGACAATACGAAAATAATGGTCCACTTTAACGACGCTTAAAACACGGCTGATTTAAGCATACACATGTATAAAATTATTGAAGGATATAAATAAGGAGCCTTAAATATCAACCCAAGTTAAAGTATGAAAACTTAGAAGTCAATCTGAGTAAACTGGGATTTAGATAAAAATCCAAAATAAAATTTATATAAAAATCCAAAAATAAATCCGAAAACAAAATTCCGGTTTGGAAACGGTTGGAGATTATGGCAACAGTTACCAAGTACCGTTATTGTAGCAAACTCTTAAGAGTGTTTCAAGCGTTGGTTACACGTGCGTGCGTGCGTGCGTGCGTGCGTGCGAAGGGGGGGGGGGGAGGAGTAAACAGGAGCACGAGTGTGACAGAAACGTCGTCGTTGTTATAGATTCAGCTACTCGGTACAAGTTTCAAGTAGCACGGGCTATGGTGAGCCCGTAACTTACCTGGCACAGGAGCGGGGGCAACCGAAACGTCGTCGTCGTCGTCTCGAATTTCTAGTGTGAGAGAGATTTGGTCAACTTATTCCAGTATTACGGGCTATTCATGTCCGTGCCACCTCTTAGATGGCTTAATCTTTATCAATTAATCATATTCCAGTAATGTTGATTATAAACAACTTTGCAAGAGTGGTGCCAACAAAAAAAATCCGCTACGGTGGATTTATTTTTCCGTGAGGAAGGAGGATAAACCTTTACAGTATTACCGGACAATGACCCCTGGGGTCAGGGGCCCTTCACCCCTGGGGTCAGGGGCCCTTCACCCCTGGGGTCAGGGGCCCTTCACCCCTGGGGTCAGGGGCCCTTCACCCCTGGGGTCAGGGGCCCTTCACCCCTGCACGAAAGCTCCCTCCTCCTGCGCTCCCAGCAACAAGTCCGACCCAACGGTAACCAACTTATTATAGTATTTACATGTGGCCTCTTGCGAGAAAGTTATTCCCTCAACCTCGCTCTTTGCAATTTAATTGGTCGTTTTGTCGGAGGAGGGGATGAAGCCTGTGTATATACATGTATATACATATATAACCACACACATGGCTTGTATCGAGGTCCCTCCCACGGAGGAACTAATGACCCTTCCCAGGATGAAACCCCCACAACAGATGCCTAACTATCGGAAACCTATTTACTGGAAGGTAAACCGAAGCATTAGATGAAAGGAAAGATGCCCAACCCTTTCTGTCCCGCCCGGGAATCGAACTCGGGATCCCCCGATGGTGAGTCGACAACTAAATCAACTTCGAGGAGGCGGAGGCATGTACGTGGGGGGGGGGGGGGGAGGGGAGAGAGAGGGGGGGAGGGAGGAGGATAGAGGCGCATTAGGGAGGTGTCGGATTGGGAGAAATGCAGAGAAGCGACATTGGATAGGATGAAGAGCCATGGTTAACAAGCGGTAAAGGGGTGGGGTGGGGGGGGGGGAAGATGGGCGGGGTGTAAAGGGTAATGGGCCAGGTCGCAGGTGCCAGGCCCTGTAGCTCATCCTACCCCCTCTTCCCCCCTCCAACATTCCCTTCAGCTACCTAATACATGCAGGGAAAACCCGAGTTCGGATGTTAAACATTCTATATAACTGCAGTATAAAGTCTTATTGAGTCAACAAATATGCGTAAAACACAGATACAAAAGTGATGATGAGCAACAGTCAGGTACCACAGTACTGTTGACCACGTTTCAAGGAACAGTAGCAAAAACTTATCTACCTTGAGGTGGGTAGCGGGAGACGAAGCTGCTCCCGTCACCCGAGCCCCTAAACTCGTCCCCTGCTCCCCGACCCACACCACCTGCTCACCAGGCTTAACTAAAGACATTACACACTTCCCAGACACGCCCACCACCTCCTGCTCCTGCTTCACCAGCACACCTGCCTCAGTCACGCATGTGTCTACCACGCCTCCACGCCCACCATCACTCAAAACACCCCACAAACGTTTTTACGTGCCTATTAAACCCTCTGCTCTCACCCCCTCACACGCGGCCATCACTAAGACTTCCCCTATGTCACCTCCCACACTGCCCAAAATAATGAATGCTTGTGTGAGTTAAATTCACAATGATTTCAGTTCTCACAGTACCACACCACTATCACCAGGGCCGTGTGGTCTCTCCGCCCTGTCTCAGGAGAGCCACCCACACACCCCAGCATCGCCATCTGCACAATATTACTAAGCATCCCGTTCCCTCTATTTGCTACCCCGTAAATCACACTCATTTCGCGTAATGAACACACACAGCCAAACGACAAGTCGTCTATCTAGGCCGATGCATAGAAAACGTGAATACAGTGAGTGCTACTGCCCTCACGAAGGATTTCGTGAGGGCATCCCTCACGAAATTGAGGGGAAACCCTCACAAACTGGGGTTTCACACAATTCCCACCCCCAATGCACCCGAGCTCTGTCAACCAAATCCTGGGATCATCCCGGATGTAGGTTCGAAACCACATCGTGGTCCTTGTGGCTTTGTTCACTGTCTGAACCTCACAAGGTCCGCGGGTGTTCAATACTCTCCCACAAACATTAGTAAATATCGCCGGAACAAAGGTCTTCAAGAAGCACTTGGATTAAGTGCTTGCAAGAAGTGCCGGACCAACCGGATTGTAGTAAGATACGTTTGGCCTGATGTCGTTCCAAGCAACAGCCTGTTGTACCACGTTACAAGTCGAACTTGTCCTCAGGCCGGGCTCGGAGTAGACCAACTCCCAGAACCCTCGCCATTTATGCTCAACGCGACGTTAACAACCCGTTCTCTCGACTAATGCTCAATTTTTTACGCTATGATCCCAAGCGTAAAAAATAAGGGGTACTATTAAAAAATAGAGATAACAATAACTACGTTTTCTGTGCATAGGCTGGCTAAGTTTGGTGGGCTTCTCGAGAGAAGGGGTGGGCCATTGACCATTATAAAAGAGGGAGGGAGGGAGGGAATTGTCAGGGAGAAAGCGCCAAGCCATTACGACTATATAGCACTGGGAAGGGGCCAGGATAAGGATTTGGGATGAGACGGAGGGGAAAGGAATGGTACCCAACCACTTGGATGGTCGGGGATTGAACGCCGAACACGTAGCGACAAATCAAGAGACCGGGCCGTGGTTAAAAGCCACGAGGGAAGTAGACTAACATCAATGTTAAGATGGTCTAAACGACAAGTAAGACGGCCACAGTGAGCGTGTAGTGTGGGAAGATTATCACCGTACTTTCATTAAAAGGGAAGATCTGGAGTAACACAACTGCTTACCCAAGACACCCGAGGGACGCGATGGGCCTCACTGCCGCACGTCAACGTGTCTTAATCAGAGTATATTACTCTGTACTATGTTGTGTGATTGCCTGTATGCAAATGGTGAAAGAGGAACAAATCCACAAGGGCCGTGACGAGGATTCGAACCTGCGTCCGGGAGCATCCCAGACACTGCCTTAATCGACTGAGCTACGACAGGGTAAAAGGGTTAAAACCGAAGTTCTACTGAACTTACTGGTTCAGGACGCAAGTTCGAATCCTCGTCATGGCCCTTGTGGATTTGTTCCTCTTTCACCATTTGCATACAGGCAAATTTGTTCATTTGATGCATCACGTTATTGTGATCTGTGTGGTGAAAGAGGGTGGTGGGGGGGGTGGGGGGTGTGTGTGTGGTGTGTGTGTGTGTGTGTGTGTGTGTGTGTGTGTGTGTGTGTGTGTGTGTGTGTGTGTGTGTGTGTGTGCGTGCTGTGCGTGCTGTGCTGTGCGTGCTGTGCGTGCGTGCGTGCGTGCGTGCGTGCGTGCGTGCGCGTGATTAATCCATCATCCACGAAAAAAAAAACAAGTTGCTACTCAAACAAATGAAAATCTCTTCAACAGCATGATTCTGAAGGACACGAAAGTTAACTGTAAAATCATTCTATCATTTTCCTGGGTAACGTCGACGTTTCCTTCAAGAACACTGAACGTTGAGTCGTCTGACATTCTTAGATTCTGTTTGTGTCTTGTCAGTTCCGAGTGGATATTCGAGAGCACCTTTAATCATGCGTCCAGTCTGAATTTGTCATGTCAAGTGTGTTCTCTCATCTGTTGTCCATTAAAATAAGGTCTCAAAAATTGTGTTTCCTACAAAAGCCTTCAAGTTCAAGTATGTTTATTGAGATAAGAAAATTACATCTCAAAGGGATAGAGTAGCTTAGGCTATTTCTACCCTCCTTGAAAAAGTCATTATATATAAGGTTATATATTGTTACATAAGGTTATATAAGGTTATCATATTGTATACGTTACGTGTACAATATGAACGTGTTTACAAATTTATATCAACCCATCCTACTGTTTATATCATTTTTTTAAGTATGTGGATCATCCTACATACATTGATGCAACAGACAATTAGATGGTACAATGATATTCACTTTATAAAGCCTGGAAAAATGTAGACAAATTCGAAACTTTAATATTCTTTAGCCTAGTAAATCACATGTATATATTATTAGCATTAGGATAGCGTGTAAAGATCAAATCTAAACTAATATCCCTAGGCTATACACACATCTCTAAATCGGCCTATCCTCCTGTTGGGATAGTACTTTTAGAGTAACGACGGACCCTCGTACATCTATTGACGTAATGGATAGTTAGAAAGTAGAATTTGCAACTATCTAATTTGGACATACCGGAAAGGGTTGTATAGTTGTTGGTAATAAAACGTAAATCATAGCAGAAATACACGCTATCTCAGGCCTAGTAATACACATGCGTTATAATAGGCCTGGGAATATTAAAATGTTTTTATCTATATTTTTTATCTAATTACAATCTAAACAGAAGGATGGGATGATTTATAGACTTGTGCGCCAGACCAAAGGTGTGGCCCCCGTGTGTGTGCCAGGCCAGAGGTGTGGCCCCTGTGTGCGCCAGACCAGAGGTGTGGCCCCCGTGTGTGCGCGCGTCAGACCAGAGGTGTGGCACAGTGGTGTCTGGAGCGGCGGGCGTCACTATTATTGGGTTTACCTCTGCTGGACATGCGAGCCATTCATGTGTGTCACGGGGGATGACATCCCATCAACTCCTCCCCCATCTCTTGCCCAAAACTACTTACATTTTCTCTCCCCACAACTCGCCCATACCTTACCTAACTTTGAAGGCACTACAGAAGCAAGATAGGTAGGTTTTAGGTTAGGTAGGTTTAGGTTAGGTAGGAAAGAAGGAGGGTAGGTGAGGTAGGTAGGTTTTAGGTTAGGTAGGAAAGAAGGAAGGTAGGTTAGGTAGGTAGGTAGGTAGCCCACACATCCCTCCATCTGCAAGGTGTCTGAGCCCGACCTGTAGTCCAGAGAAGGAAGTGCCAGACCAACCTTTAAGTTTAGATTTAGTTAAGACCTGGGTAAATACTAATTCGGTAACAGGGTTATTGATTTGTGAAACCAATTACCGCGTAATATAATAGAAGTAGGATCCCTTGATTGTTTCAAACGTAGGTTAGACATATATATATATGAATGAGATTTGGTGGTTATAAATAGAAGCTGCCTCCCTCATATGGGCCAATATACCTTCTGCAGTTATTGTCATTCTAATGTTCTTAACCTTACCAATTGCCTCTTTAGAACTTCCGCTTGTATTCTGACTCTTTTACTTGGGTTTAAGAACCATGTGCATCTGATGTTCATAAAAAGATTTCTCTAATTATTGACTACTAATACTCACCGAGTCTGTTCGGCTTCTCTAACCTTGTCTTAGGCTCCAATTAGTTATTTGATTATGAGTACTTGGGACCTGACTAAACAATATTCTCCTGTATTATACGAGCTCATTTCCTTTCCAGAGCACCTTTCGACTGCTTCAGATGCTCCCAGTAACTTGGGCGTTTGAATGTGTATTCTATGCCGGGCTGTGGTGGGTATGTGGGCCGCTCCAAGGAACAGCCTGGTGGACCAAACTCTCAAGTCGAGCCTGGCCTCGGGCCGGGCATGGGGAGAAGAACTCCCAGAACCCCATTAACCAGGTATCTACATTTATTTTATTTCAAGAAACAATTGGAAAAGACCACGTAGAAAGACCCCTCTGAACCAACTCTGGTAAGCTCTCGACAATGCTCAGGGGGAAAACATTAATAAATTAAATAGAATGAACATTGTAGCGAGATTCCTTTATTTGAAAGACCATATTCCACCTTATCCTTCCCATCCTAGACATCCTCCCCCCCCCCACCAATCCCATATCCCTCCTCTCTCCTCCAATGGCCCCCCTCCCCTAAGGACATTTCCCTATCCCCTCCCAAACCTTTATGGAGCCCTTGTACTTCTTAACGACCATCCTACAATTTATATAGGGCAATTACATTTGAAAATTACTCTGGAACATTTCCTTTCGTTGCCAATTCAACAGAGATTAGTTAATGCAAATACCCCCCCCCCTCCCACACCTGACGCTAAATAAAATATGCGAGCATTAACGCCATTAAATATGAAACTTCTATTTTTTTTCGTGCTTTCCCAAATACATTTTCTAAATTAATTTCTCCCAATTTAAGTAATGGGGAGAAATAATATCCGCCTAAATAATGTTACGAAACTTTAATTTATAAAATTTAGGTCACACACACACACACACACACACACACACACACACACTAAAAGAGGGAACTTTAAAAAGGTGAAAGGAAAACTAGTGCCAAATTCTCCCCGCGGGGGTCAACTTGCCAGCAACACTATTGGACAGGCAACATAAGTGGCGAGTAGGCAAGTGCCAACATGTAAGAACATTGTAGTTCAATGAACATTGTTCATTGTATGAACATGTATGAACGTGCCGCTACATCCTGTTTGAATATTAAAACCCAACAGAGGTCACGACCTCTCCTTAGGGTGCAGTCGCACCTCCATAGATTTCCAGTATCAGCTAATGATAATGGCTCCAAAGGGCCACCACTAACGGGCTATTCATGCCCGTGCCACCTTTTGGGTGGCTTTGGGTTCCTCAATCAATCAAAACTCCAACAAATCTGGAAAGGCTACACTACACAGGCTACACTACAAAGGCTACACAGCCTATGGACGGCAGAATAATAATCACAGAAATATCTACACCTTGTGAAAAACCAATTTTAAAAATGCCTAAATAAAGAGGGCTAAGCTAGAGGACAATAAGAGACATCTCAACCCCCAGAGGAGAAAAGACGTCATACAAAGGTCAAGATGACAGGCGGGAGTTGGAAACTCAAATGAATATTTAAGGAAATACTCAGTAATAACGGTAGCCAAGTTAAAGGATCCCAAACAAGTCTAGGAAGTAACCTAAAATAAATTTTAGGATCCACTACTATACAGAACTAACTACATGCTGCAAAACACTACAGGGTAGGTACAAGAAAGCTTTAAGGAGTAACTACCTTGAGGTTATCTCGAGGTTATCTTGAGATGATTTCGGGGCTTTTTAGTGTCCCCGCGGCCCGGTCCTCGACCAGGCCTCCACCCCCCGGAAGCAGCCCGTGACAGCTGACTAACACCCAGGTACCTATTTTACTGCTAGGTAACAGGGGCATAGGGTGAAAGAAACATTGCCCATTGTTTCTCGCCGGCGCCTGGGATCGAACCCAGGATCACAAGCCCAGCGTGCTGTCCGCTCGGCCGACCGGCTCCCGACTTGACCGTTCCGTAGTTGTTTTGTAACACCACTACCACCACCACCTGTACCTGGAGTATACCTCGAGGGGATTTCAAGAGTCCTCCTCGAAGCCGAGCTTGAGGCAAGGCTTGATTCTTTATCTGAAGCTTGCAGCGGCTCGCAGGTCCTCATCCATAACAGCCCAGTTGATCCGACACTTTGCTCAAGAACTTTTCTAAAGGTTTCTTGAGCCCTTCAGATACCTGATTAACCAAGCTGTGATTCACACGTCAGGCTGCGGGCAATCGCGTCCAACAGCCTAGTTGACCAGTCCAGCAACCAGGAGGCCTGGTCGGAGACCGGGCCTTTGAGGACGTTGAGCCCCGAAATCCTTGCAAGGTAACCACGGAACCAATTAAATACTCTGTACATTACTCTGTACAGTACTCTGTACTCTGTAATTAAATGCTCTGTACATATAGTTACTAGTCATATGGGTCTATCCTGTATTTCCAATCACATCGTTCTCTCCAATATGTAACACTGATGTGCAAATTTGGGACCTGGCCTCCCAATATCTCTCATGTATTTGTGATATCTTTTATCTTCTAGACTGCACAATGCAAGTGCCTTGAGGCGGTCTCATAATTTAGACGTGTTGCGTCAGACCATGCTGCGTCACTACCGCTGCGTCACTACCGCTGCGTCACTACCGCTGCGTCACGCTGGAGCTGCAAGGGTTAAAGTTCTGGGCCACAGCGAACACAACATGGTACATACGCTCTCGTATCACAACGATGTTAGTGGAATGAGCGCGCGATTGATTACAGAAGGTAGTACTGATCACCTGAGAGCAGAGGTACACCACGGGGACGATGAAGTCCGATAAAGACCCTTTGTGCCCTCTGTAATCCTGTGGGCGGTAGCGCAAAAAGGTCGAGTATGGGGTGCACAATCTACCCGCCTCTGACGGCAACAATCATTCTCGTGACGATCTGTTGCCTAACCAACAACGTTGATGCACCACCATCACCACCACCACCACATCCGGCCTTACGCCGGATGCTCGCCTTTCCTAGTTACATATTACGTAATGAGTTAGAATGTTGCAGAATGTTGGTTTTAAACTATTGGAATATTTAAATAACTTTTCAAGTAGGTGGTGTCAACCTCCCGTGCCGGGTAGTGAGCAAAAGTTAGGGGGCCGGGAACCTGGTTGATACCTGGTTGATGGGGTTCTGGGAGTAGTTCTACTCCCCAAGCCAGGCCCGAGGCCAGGCTTGACTTGTGAGATTGGTCCACTAGGCTGTTGCTTGCAGCGGCCCGCAGGCCCGCAGGCCCACATACCCACCACAGCCCGGTTGGTCCGCCCCCCTCCCCCCCCCCCCTTTTTTTTTTTTTTTTTTTTTTTTTAGAAAAGTCTAGTTTTCTTTTTCTCTCTGTATTCCCTCTATTTCAGCATTTCATTCCCTTTATTTCCATCGTGATTTAAACGTGTTTAAATCTACAATTTGGACGTATTCTCTAGTGTATGATTTGCCCAGTGTAATAGTGAATATGATCCCACTGTACAGTTAACGTCCGTTACACGTAATATTTGTACGTGTACTAGTGGAGTAACCTGTCATTGGTTTGTGGTACAACGACAAAGATATTTCAAATAAATATTTCATACTAAAGGGGGGGCCCGATAGCCGAGTGGACAGCGCTTCGGATTCGTAGTCCCGAGGGGTCCGGGCTCGATCCCCGGTGCAGGCAGAAACAAATGGGCAGTTTCTTTCACCCTGATGCGTTCACTTTATTACTGTTCACCTAGCAGTAAATAGGT
The DNA here is from genome assembly GCF_040958095.1 of Procambarus clarkii. NCBI lineage: Eukaryota > Metazoa > Arthropoda > Malacostraca > Decapoda > Cambaridae > Procambarus > Procambarus clarkii. Next base: position 6,193,800 of record NC_091191.1, read on the forward strand.
ACCTGGGAGTTAGGACAGCTGTTACGGGCTGCTTCCTGGGGGTGTGTAACAAAAAGGAGGCCTGGTCGAGGACCGCGCCGCGGGGACGCTAAGCCCCCCAATCATCTCAAGATAAATATATATTATCCCCCAACCCTTGGCGACCAGGTAGGCCCTGAAGACGGGTGAGATGCTCTGCATTAAGATGCAGACTCAATTACCCGACGTGCGTCGATCTCTAAGAAAACAAGAGGCTCTCACTTGAATACTCTTCTCCATAAAGATGACAGTCTACCATTCGGAATGACTGGCCGAGAATAAACCAGTAATATAATTAGCGTGATATAAAGGGCAGTTAAGGGGTGACCCGTGGGAGCTCCAGCGCCTGGTACGGTACTCTGGACACAAACGTCACCCTTGTTGAATACAAGGTTCGTTTCACACAAATATATGGAACAACCAATCCTACATTTCATTATGCAGCAGTTTCATGTAACATGCCCCTCTCATTAGCTTAAATTTCCCTGGGGTCCGGTCCACTGACTATTAAAGCCTGGGGGGCTTCACCTTGTGGTGCTACACCCTACTCCACACACCCACCACCACCACGCTACTCCACCCAGCTACCCTGCATTATCAACAGCCTGGTTGATCAGTCCAGCAACCAGGAGGCCTGGTCGACGACCGGGCCGCGGGGACGCTAAGCCCCGGAAGCACCTCAAGGTACCCCCAACCACGCTACTCAACCCACCACCACGCTACTCTTTATAGCCAGAATTAAGTCATTTATCGTACTATACAAACTAGATGCAACTATACTGGTATTTAATTCGACCCGTTCTCGCGAGCGTTCCAAACGTCAGGAAACTATGGTACTAAAGTGCCTTATGCTAACCTACCCGAGAACCCACAACCAGAAAACTGGACAGGTCAATTTCGCGAGCCGCTCCCATATTCTTGTTCGACAGCTCTTGGCCTTGGATAGACTATACGTCAAAATGCGACGTGATATCAGGAGAACGGATTGTTTAATTAATAAACACATTGTCGACTTTTTTTTTTTTTTACAAAACCGGGTCTTTTTTTTTGGGGGGGGGGGGGGGGACCTTGAGGGCCACTATGCAGGGATGGAGCTCCACTTTGCCTTAGGGCTAGTGTGGGGAAATCAGAGTGAGTTCTGTACAACATCTGCCTATCCCTTGAGAAGCGACAGTCCACAAACATCCATTTTCCCCCATTTACTGCTGTAAGTACCGGACCAACTGGGTTGTAGTGGATGTGGTTATGCGGGGCCGCTCCAAGCAACAGCCTTCAAGATAGTTGGTACGTTTTCTTATGTGATAAAACTACCTCCCCCTCGTCCCCAGGGATGGTTACTCGTGCAGGGGTATGTGATCAAGTAACTGGCACACTTCAAGCAAGTTTATTGAGACATTAAGACATGTTAAAAGGATTGAGTAGCTTCGGATATTTCTACCTCGACCCTCCCACACTTTGATACCTGGTTGATACCTGGTTGATGGGGTTCTGGGAGTTCTTCTCTCCAAGCCAGGCCCGAGGCCAGGCTTGACTTGGTAGAGTTTGGTCCACCAGGCTGTTGCTTGGAGCGGCCCGCAGGCCCACATACCCACCACAGCCCGGTTGGTCCGGCACTTTGGATGAATTCCTGTGCAACACTACACCAAAAGGGTAGCTGTGCAAGTGAAGAACCGAAGCAGCACGCGACTTCAGAGTCGGGTGAGAAGCTGCAAGGTGGCGCCTGGCAGCTGCTACGAGGTCAGCTGGTGAGCAGCGTCCTTCAAGGAGAGACAGGGGGGGGGGGGATTCCCACCGACACTGCATCCTTTTCCTTGTTCCAGCATCTCGCTTACGCCCTTACAAGACTCGTGTAAACAACGCATGCCAAGCCTCTGGTAAAAAAAAAAGTGGGAAACATTTGGGAGGCGGAACTATCAAACTATGAAAATTGCCATTGGAGACTGGCAATTCCGTCCGGAAGGGTCGTATCAATTCTCCGAAAACCTTGTTTCAGTGAGGCTCACCCCGCCCCCTCCCTCCCCCCCTCCGTGGTCCAGGAATGGGGCTGGGACAGGGCCCCCCACACCCCCGTGGTCCATCGCTGCCTCATCATCTACATATCCTTATTCCTTCATAAAAGTGATGTTCTTTCCTGCTTTCTCAGCTTTTCCTCCTCTTCTGCTGCTGCTGCTTCTCCATAATTCCCTTTCTTCCTACCTTCTTTCAGCCTACCTTACCCCGGGAGCCGGTGGCTGAGCGGACAGAACACTGGACACGTGATCCTGTGATCCCGGGTTCGATCCCGAGGGCCGGCGAGAAACAATGGGCAGCGTTTCTTTTACCCTGATGCCCCCCTCTTACCTAGCAGTAAATAGATACCTGGGAGTTAGACAGCTGTCACGGGCTGCTTCCTGGGAGTGGAGGCCTGGTCGAGAACCGGGCCGCGGGGACACTAAGCCCCGAAATCATCAAGATAACCTCACCCAACCATCCCGTCAATGACCTAGAACTCCGTCCCCTTGCCCATCTGAGTACAATTCTTGCACACGGAGAGAGGAATTACGTGCTCGTGACATTTCCTAAGCGAACTGTACACATTCTCAAAAATTTCCACTTCCCCCAGGCACTCTTAGAGCCAGGGCCACACGGCTCGCTACCGCTGGTGACCTGACAATGGCTCCACCAGTTGAATGGTGTTCCAACACTGCTCGCCAGTCTTCTCCGCGTAACTGACAGATGTATATTTGTGCGTCACTCCTGCCAGGGAGCCAATGACAGTAAGCTGACAGACCAACACCACAAAAGAATAGAAAATTCTGACTTTTCAACAGCAACACGTTACATGATATTCCACTACGGGCTCACCATAGCCCGTGCTACTTGGATCTTTTAGTTCCAGGTAACGAATCTTTAACAACAACGTTACATGATCTGTAACTAAACTGTCCGTCTGCCCGTTCTGTGCCTTAATACCCCCCCCCCCCTTACCTTGAGGTGTTTCCGTGGCTTAGGGTCCCCGCGGCCCGGTCGTCGACCAGGCCTCATAAATTACGGGCCGCCTCCCCTCCACCTGCGTCTCAACCGTGCCCCGAGACCGTTAACGACGCCACCTGCTTGTCACTTAACATTATGGCACACCCATATCCGGTCTCGACCCGCCATCTGGGGGGGGGGGGGGGTGGGGGGGGGGCGCACACCCTCTTGAAGGAACCACTGACGTCTGTCAACGGAGCAGCAACCAAAATAACCACTCCTACCACACCGAATAGACCCCTCTTAGCATCAGAGTGGTCTTGGCTCTGGCTCTTTGGTCCCACTTGTCAATTGTAAATCAACTAGTGCACATGTTATAGATTCAGCTACTGGGAACAAAAAGTTCCAAGTAGCACGGGCTATGGTGAGCTCGTAATTTACTTACCTGGCACAGGAGCGGGGCTGTAACTTTTTTTCCAACTAGTGTACAGATTCTGGAGGCTATTCAGCTCTACCCAATAGGGGCACAGAGTACCCCTGTACTATTGGGGTACAAAGGGGTAGAGAGTTCATATGTGAGTACTACACCGTATTCATCTACACCGTATTCATCTACACCGTCTCAGCATAAATGAATGTCAAGTGAAGAACCTTAACACCACTCACCTTACCTTGGTGATTCCGGGGCTTTGCGACCCCGCGGCCAGGTCGTCGACCAGGCCTCCTGGTGGCTAGACTGGTCAACCAGCAACCAGGAGGCCTGGTCGACGACCGGGCCGCGGGGTCGCTAAGCCAATTGCCCTACAAGAAACCCACATCGTGCAAGGTAACATGCCAAGAAAGGTGAAACCATCAATCGTTGAAGAGTTCCATTTGTAATGAGCGAGAGGTCATGTCAACGTGTAAACCTTAGTTCGCTGGGAAGTAGGGATGCACAACAGTTACGCATACTACGTTACGTTACTTGCCCTAAGGCAAGTAACAACGCTGTTGCCCAAATCAGCAGCCAGGGGGCTTGACCAGAGACCGGGCCGCCGGGAACATTGATCAACGGAACCATTGCAAGATAGTTATCTTGAGATGATTTCGGGGGCTTAGCGTCCCTGCAGTGCCTTCTTATTTTACTAAACTTTTGGAACTATTCCCTCTAATGCTTTTCATTAATTATTAACATACAATTTATTTTTATTTCACCCCTTCCAAGGAGTACAACTGGACGGTTTAAAAGTTCCCGCTGGTTGTGTACAAGACGTCTTACCAACTTCACACCTTGTCTGAAGTTAGTCCTCTTCAGACAATTCAACTTTAGAAGTGTTAATCATCAAAGTATCTTTAAGGGTTAATGGTTGCAAAAGTTACCCGCATTATCGTGTTCGTGACAATTACTTAGAGTTCTTTAACCCGTCATCTTGAGGTTATCTTGAGATGATTTCGGGGCTTAGTGCCCCGGCGGCCCGGTCCTCGACCAGGCCTCCACCCCCAGAAAGCACACCCCGTAGCAGCTGTAACTAACATACCTATTTACTGCTAGGTAACAGGGGCATCAGGATGAAACACATTTTACATTTTGCCCATTTGTCTCCGCCTCCACCGGGGACCGAACATTGTCATTGTGTCAACAACGGGACACCATCGTCAACAGCGGCTACACAGATTATCCCTGTTAGGCTGGACTAGCAACAGATGGTTGGTTTTGTTGTACTGTACCAACACAATTAACCACGAAGAGTGTGTGTTGCCAGTCTAGTGCTACCAAGTTGTGAAGCATTTCCAGTGTGAAGGCTGGTGAATTAGCTGGGTTATAGTAGCAGAAGTACTGGTATGGAGATAATACATCCACGTGGAATGATGGAGTTCTGGGGGTTGTTCTACTCCTCAAGCCCGGCCTGAGGCCAGGCTTGACTTGTGAGAGTTTGGTCCACCAGGCTGTTGCTTGGAGCGGCCAGCAGGCCCACATATCCACCACAGCCCGGTTGGTCCGGAACTTCTTTAAGAAAACTATCTAGTTTTCTCGCTAAGATGTCCACGTTTGTTCCGGCATCAGAACAGTAATATAAACCTATTCACTTTAAACTTTCCTCGCCAGCACTTGCCCTTTCGTGGCTTCTCCAATCCCCCCCCCCCTCTCTCCTGTCTTACACAATCACCCTCGTCTATTCCTCACAACCCTATTCTTCCACCTCCTTAATTATCTTTTCCCCTCCTCCACTCAGCAGCTTCCATGTTCCTCCCTTGTTATAGTCTTCAAATCTTTCTCATCTTCTCAGCCAACCAGCATTTCTCCCCCCAGTTCCAGGAAGCTTCGAGCACATTTAAGAATTTATCCCATTCCATTACCAGCCATTATTGGTTCACGGTAAGACAAGTTGACTCGCATCAGAGATGTCAGGGACAATACCCCCATGCAACCCCAAGGTTGTCCACGACACGATCTTTGCAACGTCTTGCAACACCTGTGCCCCATGCCCTACCGTGTTATGTAGCCCACGACATGAGACTTTGAGGCGTCAAGTCATCTACCGCGCGCGCCAAGTCATCTACCGCGCGCGCCAAGTCATCTACCGCGCGCGCCATGGACATTTTTTTTTTTTTTTTAACAAGACGGGCTCACCATAGCCCGTGCTACTTGGAACTTCTTGTTCCAGGTAGCGAATCTTTAACAACGGCTATATTTCTTACCCGGATATTAAAATGACTTTCCTGGCACAAGGCCTAAGCAGTTTATTTTTTCTTAAATTAAATTGAGAAGTTTGTGGAGTGCTGGATTAATTCTACATTGTGCCCGTCATCAAATGGGCTCATTTTATCTTGAGATGATTTCGGGGCTTAGCGTCTCCGCGGCCCGGTCCTCGACCAGACCTCCTTTCTGTTACACACCCCCATCATTTATAAGAAATATTGCCGGAACAACCGTGGACATCAAGAGAAAACTAGACTTTTCTAAAAAAAACATGTCGGACCAACCGGGCTGTGGTGGATATATGGGCCAGCGGGCCGCTCCAAGCAACGGCCTGTTGAACCAAGCTCTCACAAGCCAAGCAGAGTAGAACAAATCCCAGAACCCCATCAATCACGTATCAAGCAGGAGCCACCTCTCCTGAACTGTAGGGGCGAGTGTGAGGGAGGAGGAGGAAATGAGTTTGATGGTGGCCAGTTTGAGGGAGGGGCATCAGGGTGAAAAACTGTTTGCCCATTTGTCTCCGCCTCCACCGGGGATCGAACCTGGAACCTCAGGACTAGGAATCTGAAGCGCTGTCCACTCGGCTGTCAGGCGCCCTGCTGAGGTCGCCTGACAGCGGCATAGTGTCCAAGCCCTTGGACACTATGCCGCTGTCCAAGGGAAGCTTGGGGAGGGAACTATCAGGAGAAAGCGCCACGCCATTACAACTGTACAGCACTTGGAAGGAATCAAGATAATGATTTGGGATGGAGCGGGGGGAAGGAATGGTGCCAAACCACTTGGACGGTCGGGGATTGAACGCCGACCTGCATGAAGCTGCTCAACCTGTCATAGAAAAAAATATTTCATCTATTATGACCGGTCATAACGTAACTGACCACCTCCAAGAATTAGAGTTTCTCTCTCAAGGAGGAACAGACATGCGGCACCAATAGGCGCTTCGGTCACCAAGATGTAAATATAACAATAAACTAATGTTTCATCACACTAACAAGGCAGTTTGCTCAAATAATGCATGCCTAAGGAAAAACCATTTGGTTGGCAGGAAAGCTTATGATAATACTATGTAACATTTGGGCCTCAATGCTGCTTCAATGATAGACTGATTGTTCCCACCACTTCACAGTTTCTTCGTAATTACCTTTCATCCGAGTACCAAATTTACCTTCCATACCTTACCTTGAGGTTACCTTGAGGTGCTTCCGGGGCTTAGTGTTCCCGCGGCCCGGTCGTCGACCAGGCCTCCTGGTTGCTGGACTGATCAACCAGGCTGTTAGACGCGGCTGCTCGCATCTCCATCTCTCGGGTCTTTAAATTTACTCTCTAATCTTCAAACTTTCTCATCCTCCAGTCAATACACGTGTTCACGTACAGGAGGAAATAGGCCTAAGGCTGGAATGACGAACCCTCCAGTCTACCATTTTAAACCAGTCAGTTTTATGGACAAAGAATCAACCCTCCCAATCATCAATCCCTCACAGAGTACACCTGCCTCATTAATCCTCCTCAGCTTTCCAAGGGTAAACTCCAGACTCGAGGGAGACCAGCTCCTCCATCACTCCCCTTCACCCGCCCCCATCTATCGACCCCCTCCCCACCACCCAACTCCTACCCTGCCACCAGGAATGCTACCACCTTTCTGGCTTCCCTATCACCGGGCGAATATTAACATTATCCCAACATAGGCCGACCGTGCGACCCCTCTCCTAGGCCCTCCAACCGTCTGTCATGTATTCCTTCCCAACATGCTACCAAGCGAGGCATTCCTTGCTCGCTAACACTGGCTTCTCTCTCTCTCTCCTGTCGTCCCGGTTAGCTCTCGTGCCAGGGATGCTCCTGGTACGGTATTAAAGCAATGTTAAAACTCCCATAGCCAATGTATGGGATACCTTGGTTGACCAGTCCAGCAACGAGGAGGCCTGGTCGACGACCGGACCGCGGGGACACTAAGCCCCGGAAACACTTCAAGGTAACACTTCAAGGTAACACTTCAAGGTAACACTTCAAGGTAACACTTCAAGGTAACACTTCAAGGTAACACTTCAAGGTAACACTTCAAGGTAACACTTCAAGGTAACACTTCAAGGTAACACTTCAAGGTAACACTTCAAGGTAACACTTCAAGGTAACACTTCAAGGTAACACTTCAAGGTAACACTTCAAGGTAACACTTCAAGGTAACACGCCTCTCTAAAGGAAGCCTTAGAGGCAAGGGAGTCCCACAGGTAGTCACCGTTCACACGTTCAGCAGTCCGTAAGCAGGTGTGGGGTCCGCCGCTCCCACGTATAAAGGAATGCACACGTCTATCATTGAAGTTTCAGCCCCGCTCCTGTGCCAGGTAAGTCCATCACGGGCTCACCATAGGCCGTGCTGCTAGGAACTTTTAGTTCCCAGTAGCTGAATCTTAAACATGTTTATTATTCAGAATGTTCGGTAATGTGCTCATTGTTTCTGACGTGTGTCTATATATATATATATATATATATATATATATATATATATATATATATATATATATATATATATATATATATATATATATATATGAACACTGTACTGAACGGGGCGAGATTGGCTTGGGATACCTTATCCATTTTTTGTGTATTTATACCGCAATAAACTTGTTCCAATTTAATTTCAACCCTGGCTTTACCCAGGCTGGTCGCAGTCTCTTGTACTATATGTTGTATGTACTATATCTTTTGTTATATATGGTATATGTACTATATCTTGTACACTATGTATGTTATAACGCACATGTTACCATTTATTCTCGGTACATTCATTATTTGTGTGTCTTGTTTAAATGCTTCAAATCAAAGATTTTGTTCTATGTTGAACACGCAATACCTATCTTAAGTCTGAAGAACGTTCCAACATTCATGTATGAGACTGCTGCTGTTATAGATTCAGTTACTTGGAACAAAAAGTTGCAAGTAGCACGGGCTATGGTGAGCCCGTAGTGGACTTACCTGTCACAGGAGCGGGGCTGTAACTTGCCATGTGTGAGGCGATCTTGAAACTGATGCTGACCAAACCACACACTAGAAGTTGAAGGGACGACGACGTTTCGGTCCGTCCTGGACCATTCTCAAGTCGATTGTGTTCTTTAATGATGCTTTAACACTATGGTCCAAGACGTGATGGCGGCGACCAGAATGTGTTACGAGGAGCCCGAGCACACGTTGATGAAGCCCTCCCCCGTGCCTCCATATTTCACCACAACCAACAGCCTTAATAAATCTGCCAAATTCACGCACTGTCTTCGTAACTTGTGTGTTCCGCCGCATCCCTGAACTTATATACCTGGTTGATGGGGTTCTGGGAGTTCTTCTACTCCCCAAGCCCGGCTTGACTTGTGAGAGTTTGGTCCACCAGGCTGTTGCTAGGAGCGGCCCGCAGGCCCACATACCCACCACAGCCCGGTTGGTCCGACACTTTTCTATAAAAAAAAAAAAATCTAGCTTGCTCTTGAAGATGTCCACGGATGTCCCGGTAATTCTCTTTTTTTTGTTCCATCAGCCCTATTAACCATACCCTACCATACCTCGGACCACCATGTGCCAGGGCACACGTCATGTGTGTCTTGGGGAACGTACTCGCGTCAAAGGGAATCTGCTGGATGGGGTTCTGGATGCTGGATGAATCAATAAGAAAAGCGGCAGGCGCATGTTGGATGTGCAGCGAAGAGTGTGGCGGTGGTATGGTGTGGTGGTGGTGTGGCTACAGTGGTGGTGGTGTGGCTGTGGTAGCCTCGTGCATTATGCTGTCTGCGGGAGGTGTGGCATCATATGCTGTGAGGAAATACCAGTGACCACCGCGTCCAAAAGCCTAGCTGATCAGACCACGATCTTTAAACCGAGGCTTGAACCAGGTAGGCAGATAGGCCTACGTTCAAGTCCTCCAACGCTTAAAGTAACATTTAAAGTATTTATTTCCACTCTCTTTCAATCTATTAAGAAATAAATAATGTGGCTTCACTACACACGTTAAGTATACCCGCATATAAACTGGTAAGCAATTTACATGAAGGGAGGGGAGTGAGAAAGTGAGCCCTTGCAACATGGTGGGTGTATCCCCCCCCCCCCCGACCTTGCAATCACGTGTTGATACACTGGTGCAGCGCCACCCTAATGCACTATGGCGATAATGCTCCGGTGCGGTCACAACCACCCTCCCACTCCACTAGATTTTGAGTACATCAAGTATCTCCAACCGTGGAGGTCAACCCTGCCACTTTCTCGCACCTCCAAGTTTTGGATTCCCGAGGCTTCAACCGAAGCCCGACCAGGGTTTCCACACACGATTATCTCAGTGAATCACTTCACTGACTTCTGTGCATTCAAAAAGGGTCGTCGGAGGTAGAATTCCCAGACGACAGGAACCAGGCTGCATGGAGGCATTGTTTGAAACCCCTGGTTCAGCTTCACGAGGCTTCAGAGGAAGCCTCGTGAATCCTCGTGGGTTTAGCGGCAAAAGGCAGAACCCCAGGTTGCAATTCTTTTGACCATATCGTGGCTTAGTCGGTTAGACTCTCTAGAGCGTGTCTCTTGGGAACATCCAGCGCACGGGTTCGATCCCTCATCAAGGCTCCTGAGGATTTGCTCATCGATATATCACGAAACCAGTTACAGCCCCGCTCTTGTGCCAGGTAAGATCACTACGGGCTCACCATAGCCCGTGCTACTTGGAACTTTTTGTTCCCAGTAGCTGAATCTTAAAACAACATCACGATACTGTGATCTGTGTAATATTCAAACCACCTTGTGTACTAATTTGTAAAATACCCAGTTAAAGACCAGGTTTACGCAAGTTTACAAGTATACCGCGTTCCTATAGTCTCCCGTTAAAAGAAATCTACAAAGGATTGTGGCACTACAGATTGTGTTCTCTTCTTTCAGATTAGAGAAGAGTTCTGGGGTTATCTATCTTGAGGTTATCTTTTGGGACCGAAAAGACAGGTTCGGTCCCTCTGAGGGACCGAACTTTTTTACGGTGGATAAACCAGATTCTGCTGTTGGCTTTTTTGCCTTCTCTTCGTTAAGAATTTAAAGATCCATCTTCATTTGTGTCGGTAATTATTTGTTTCTAAGCATTTTATGCGCAATAACGCCAGGATCACAATTACCTGCTTGATGGGGTTCTGGGAGAAGTTCTCCTTCCCAAGCCCGGCCCGAGGCCAGGCTTGACTTGTGAGAGTTTGGTCCACCAGGCTGTTGCTTGGAGCGGCCCGCAGGCCCACATACCCACCACAGCCCGGCTGATCCGAAACTTCTCTTAGAAAACAGTCCAGTTTTCTCTTGAAGATGTCCACGGTTGTTCCGGCAATATTTCTTGTAGTCACAATTGTCTTGAGCTTTAGCGAAGATCCGTATACTGCATCAGGGTTTTTGTACACGTCACAGGGGGAGGGGGAGGGTCTAGAAATGTTGAAGGAGGAATATCTTTGTCTAAATCTATATTGTCCACGGTTATGTCGACGCTGTGATGGCCATCATATATTGTGTTGAGAGTTGTTGTTATAGATCCAACTACTCTGAACAAGTTCCAAGTAGCACAGGCTATGGTGAGCCCGTAGTGGACTTACCTGGCACAGGAGCGGTGCTGTGGGTGCTGAGAGAATACCTGTCGCTTTAATATTGCATGCTGAAATGCATTCCTGGTTACGAAATGCAGCTCCAGCCATGGACCGAAGCTCTGATAATCTACTGCTCCACGACAAGCTTCTCTACCGGTCCCCGCTACAAGCTTCTCTGCTGGCCCCCGCTACAAGCTTCTCTGCTGGCCCCCGCTACAAGCTTCAAGATTAAGATATCAGCAAGCTGGCAGCCAGCGCCACCGTCCCTGTCACATGCGTTCAATCCTCTCTCCTTTCCTTCCCAGTTATCTTCACCTCACAAACTCATCACCCCCCCCCCACATGCCTGGCTGGTCTTTGCATCATAATCAACAAATCCATGTAATCTGATGATGACCTGCGTCACACAGCGCTCCGGATTAACCAAGATTAATTACACCAAATACAGACCTGAATACCGGATTAACCAAGATTAATTACACCAAATACAGACCTGAATACCGGCAACAAGGCACGCTAAGAGGAGACCAATTACCAGGAGAAATGGAGACCGGGGAGGGGGGGGGGGAGGTTTTATTTAAAAATTTACGTCACGCTCTATAAATATTCTCGACTTTAAATGTAACCAGAAGGGTCAAAGTTGGCGTGGCCGAACACGACCACAAGGAGTAGCCTAAGCTACTCTATCCCTTTGAGATGTATTTCTTTCTTGTCTCAAGCATACTTGAACCACAGGGCTCGTCCCTGGAGGATGGATTACTGAAGACAGTCTCCTATCCCCCGACCAGAGGAGGGAGCAGCTGGTGATGCCGTAATAGAGGGTCCCATGCACGCCGTTTACCACACAAGTCTGGTGTTCCCGGAGGGGACTGGTTCCGCCACGAGGCAATCGGTAGCAACAGTGTGGCTATGCTCTCTTACGAGTGCCACAACAGTGCCACGAGACGGCAATGAACACCGATATTTAGCAAGCAACACCATTAAGAAAACACTAGTCCTCAAAAACCGAATCTCGCTAGACAAAGTCAAGAGGAGAGGCAAGAACCCGCCAAACACACCGAAACTACGACGTTGGTACAACGTTCGAACAAGTTTTAACACCTAACCAGTTATAACAACCAATATAGCAAGTTGTAACAACGTTCTAATACGTCATAAACACGTTAAGCCAAGATGTAACAACTTTATTACAAGTTGTAACAAGCGGAAAATATAGACTGTCTCGGTTTGTGTTTCCAGGGAAGGCCCAGTGTGAACCGTATGACAATTAGAATTAGACTGAAGCAATTCTCCATGGGAGGTAACTGCAGGCAACACTCCCCCAACACACACCACTCCAAGACACGCAGGGAGCAGCTGACTGTTCCGTGTAATACTCCAGTGTCCAGCTACAGCGAATGAATTCTGGAGTTCCTGGGACAAAGAAAGTCCGAGGTCCGGAAGTCCGAGAGAAATTGAAGTCCCGAGACGCTTCAATCTTTTCCTACATTGCTCTTTCTGGGTTGATGCCGGACAACCCCTCGTAAGCTAAATACTGTATTTAATATGGAATGTTTCCCAAAAATGTTAACATTTTATACCAATTGGATATTCCAAATGGCATTCCAATAAAGTAGGTATACTAAACAGTCCTAGGCCTAATTAAGGCCTTGTGTGCCGCCTTACTCTTGATTCAGTATATACAAGGCTAGGAAAGTTTAGCTAGCCTCTTACCTTATCCGTACTATACAAACTCGTACAAAACTAACATGTGGACAAGAGTCCACCTTGGTGGACTCTTGTCCTCAATATTTGATACCTGCTTGATGGGGTTCTGGGAGTTGTTCTACTCCAAGCCCGGCTCGAGGGCAGAGTTGACTTGCGAGAGCTTGGTCCAACAAGGCCGTTGTTAGGAGCGGCCCGCAGGTCCACATACCCACCACAACCCGGTTGATCCGGCACTACTACTTCAAGAAAACTATCTAGTTTTCTTCAAGAAGATGTCCACGGTGGTTTCAGTGCTCTATTGGGTGGATTCGCCCAATAGTTGCTCTAATCATGGTAACTATGCAAGAGGCAGATTGGTGGAGGCGTAACCACTACTTACTCTTCTCCACCCCAGCAACACTACCGCACTCCCATGGTATGGGTATCCTCCCAGGAGTACCCCTTCTAAGGCACTCTCCATCGTCTCGCTCACCTGCAGGGAGAGAACACACGTGTTAGTACAACACACAACAGCTCGACTGATCAAGGTTAACGTTTTCATAATACATAATTCACAGCAGGAATACCCACTTGTGGTAATGAGCGCATAATTTGTTCCTTATAAAATAGAGGGAATTCGACACCATTCCCACACCACTAAAGCAATGTTACACAGTATCGAATATGGATTGAGCGACACAGTCTTCCCCTTCCCCCCCCCGGCACAGCCTCGTAAGTTTACTGTACAATAAACATGGTTTAACAGTCTGATAAGAACTAAGGCTACAAGAAAACTCCTTGTGCACGCGTGACCCTGGTCAAGCTGCGAGTAATCGTGTCCAACAGTCTGATTGACCAGACCACCAACCAGGAGGCCAAGCAGGGGGGCCTGGCAAGAGACCGGGCCGCGGAGACATTGATTCGCGGAAACGTCGAAAGGTAACCGAAATGTAAATATATCTGAAGGAACACCCCCCCCCCCCCCAAAGCAACCTGCTCTATCACCAAAGGCTAGAAACTCCCCCCCCCCCAGCTAGCCAGGATAGGGGGGTATCCCCATCGTCATCACTGGCCTGAGGGGCCAGAGGCATAACGCAACAGAAGCAGAGTAATAAATGTGTCTAGGATGCTCCCGGACGCAGGTTCGAATCCTCGTCACGGCCCTTGTGGATTCGTTCAGAACAATAAAGCTCTTTCACTCCCCTCCACCCAAGCCAGGATTAGACCCCAAGTTTCGCCAGTCACAAACACCTTTCCTATGCAGTCGCTAGTCCAGTTTTCATTGACAAACGAGTTACTAGAATATTAAATATAATACAAATTCGTAATCTCCCACTTTAAAGTAGTCGACTTGAAACAGGAAAGGCAGCCCATACACGCGAATAGAAGCGGATGCTTGTGCTTACGAGCTATAAAGGCGAACATCTCACACTCAATACATCACACACAACTTGATCGCCAGTTGATTGACACCCGTTAATTGACAGTTAAGCGGCGGGACCAAAGAGCCAGAGCTCAACCCCCGCAAGTACAAATAGATGAGCACAAGGATGGTACCAGCCTCCCCGGAGATCTCCAACACTTCAAAATTAATAAAATATAATGAATACAGTGAAGAAATAAACTATATAACTGGAGACACCAATATAACGACATAAAGACATGATGGCGGGCGGGGCTCCTTAGGCCTGGGACGGAGCAGGTCAGCCGAGCGGACAGCACGCTGGACTTGTGATCCTGGGTTCGATCCCAGGCGCCGGCGAGAAACAATGGGCAGAGTTTCTTTCACCCTATGACCCTGTTACCTAGCAGTAAAATAGGTACCTGGGTGTTAGTCAGCTGTCACGGGCTGCTTCCTGGGGGTGGAGGCCTGGTTGAGGACCGGGCCGCGGGGACACTAAAAGCCCCGAAATCAAGATAACCTCAAGATTGGCCCAACGAAGGAGGAAGAGTCAACATTCACCTGACGTCAGGCGTCTATAAATGATACTAAAACGGGTCAATACCGTTACGGGCTCACCATACCCCGTGCTACAATGGGACATTTCGTTCTGTGTAGCTGAATCTTAAAACAGGTCAATACCGTCCCGAGTGGCGCTCTCACTCCCTGAACACACAGCTCTCATCAATAGCAAGGTCCTGTTGCCCGTTCTCGCACTTGCTTATAGTCAATATTGGCTTATTTAGTAAGTGCATATGTGACATACTAATTGATTGTGAATATTTTAGTTTACCTTGAAAAGCTTCATGGAAAACACCGACCTCACCTAACTTTCTTAGTATGTTAAGATAAGCATCTTATTGCTTCTTAATTACAATTATTACTTAACCTATACCGTGCCACGTCGCCTCCCTTACCAGGTACATCACCTCAGTCATGCCATACGCAGGGAGGGAAGGGGAGGTGCACTGAACGATAGAGGGGAAGTAGAGACGAGGAGTGTTGCCTGACGTACCACTCCACGACTGAATACTGCAGCAGGAAATAGTGGGAGGAAGATGGTACAGGAAGAATGGAGGATAGAATATAGCGAAAACAGTCCTATCTGGTCATTTAACCCTCAAGCAATGTATATCTTGAGGTTATCTTGAGATGATTTCGGGGCTTTTTTAGTGTCCCCGCGGCCCGGTCCTCGACCAGGCCTCCACCCCCAGGAAGCAGCCCGTGACAGCTGACTAACAGCCAGGTACCTATTTACTGCTAGGTAACAGGGGCATTCAGGGTGAAAGAAACTTTGCCCATTTGTTTCTGCCTCGTGCGGGAATCGAACCCGCGCCACAGAATTACGAGTCCTGCGCGCTATCCACCAGGCTACGAGGCCCCCTCGTATGTAAAACAGACTCCAGATATAATAAATTAATGTTTTATGAAAAAAAAAAATACTTGGATCATAAAAATGTGTTATTCTCTTCGCAAGCCTGACCAGCCAAGCTGCTGCTGAAATGAAGAGGA
This sequence comes from Procambarus clarkii, assembly GCF_040958095.1. Classification (NCBI taxonomy): domain Eukaryota; kingdom Metazoa; phylum Arthropoda; class Malacostraca; order Decapoda; family Cambaridae; genus Procambarus; species Procambarus clarkii. The sequence goes on from NC_091191.1 coordinate 6,209,668, forward strand.
GACGCGGTCCAGGTTCCTGCAGCCAGCAACACAATATGACAAGAACAGGCGACAAGAACAGGCGACAAGAACAGGCGACAAGAACAAGCGACAAGAACAAGCGACAAGAACAAGCGACAAGAACAAGCGACAAGAACAAGCGACAAGAACAAGCGACAAGAACAAGCGACAAGAACAAGCGACAAGAACAAGCGACAAGAACAAGCGACAATCGTTCCGGGTGGCGGCACGTAGCATATTGACGAAACAAATTAGAAAACCTGTTGAAAGTTGGGGAGATTATAAACAACTAATTAACAATATATGAGCACGGATTTGTTTAGCCGTCCGACTCCAACACAAATGCTTACAGTTGCGGGATGTAATTAGTATTTTGGCTGACGTCACAGACATTCCACCCAAGCACGACCAAGGGCAGGTTGAATTCCACCTCCCCACCCACACCGCCCACACCCACATGCTGGGTGGTGTACAGCCCCCCACCTACACCGCCCATGCTGGGTGGGTGTGGGTGGCTACAGCCCCCACCCACGACTGACTACTCTAGCAGTCACACGAGAAGATAGCGAGCGGCGTTATCATCGACGGCTGTGAACGTGATCACGGACTGGAAACACATGAAGGCGAGATAAAACCGATAAAACAGACATCCGCGGGGCCTCTGACGTTGGTCGGGACGCCCCCCAGCTGGTAACGAAGGGCCTCGCTGACGTTGGTCGGGATGCCGCCCCAGCTGGTAACGAACGGCCTCGCTGACGTTGGTCGGGATGCCGCCCCAGCTGGTAACGAGGAGGCCTCTGACGTTGGTCGGGATGCCGCCCCAGCTGGTAACGAGGAGGCCTCGCTAATTATATTTACCAGTGTGCTTTGAGAATGTACTTCTCCCTGAAGGCCCTTTACTGTTGATAAATACGATATAACATTTAAATTTAAATAATTTATGTACGATTTTTTTAATATATTGAGTCGAGTGTGTTGGGTGCCGAGTACCTCAGCCAGATAAAAGATGTTCTTAGGCGACTTCTGTTATGATTATTAATTAGGCCTAAGATTTAAATACTCCCTCTACGTATAACTGGCCGACCTCTCACCGTGAACGTTTTTTTTTTATTATTATTTTCTACCACAGATCTGTGGCCACACATTTACAATGCTAACCAGCATATATACATTTTCTTCTGTCCTCCATGGACAGGGTTAGAGATGCGTTAAACATATATTTCAAGGGTTTGTTGAACAATCAACCACAGAAGGTGAGTCGGTGGTTTTAAAATGCTAAGCTAACCTACATACGTAAATACATAGATACACAGACTTACATTGTACAAGTGAGATTAACACAAACTAAACCTGATTAACCAGGCGTCGTCCAAGACTCTGATGTCAGGTTTTCAACAGCTACGTCAAACAGCCTGATTGACCAGACTACCAACCATGAGTCGTGGTCAGAGACCGGTTTTTGGGTTTACATTGATCCCCGGAACCGGTATCTAAACCCCCCCCCCTCCACAAAAAAGTTTACTAATGCTAGCTAGCCCTAGTGTTACAGTAAAATACAGAACGCACTGTACCTTCCGTTAATCCCCTGTTCTGATTATTATCCTGTTTGTATATCCGTTTCTTTCCCGTTCTCTCGGTTGCCAGTTGATTGATTTGATTGATAAAGATTAAGCCACCCAAAAGGTGGCACGGGCATGAATAGCCCGTAAGTGGTGGCCCTTTTGAGCCATTACCAGTATCAATAGATGATACTGGAGATCTGTGGAGGTGCGACTGCACCCTGCGTGACGGGAGATGCCTCCCGTGGTTGCCAGTTATTGTGTTCAGTAATTACTCGTTAAGTAATCAAATTTAACTACCACCAAGTTGTGATGAGCAACAGGCGGGGGGGGGGGGGGAACCACCAGAATTTCACACCACTTCCACAAAAACAAGTGTACTGGCTTCCAGGGCCACCTGTCCTAGCCTAAATAGTGACGGTGCAGATCCCACGGCTCTTCAGTAAACCGGATCAACGTCATAACAAAAAAATATATATATACCGGGTTCCACCTTCCCCGGCGATGTGTCACCACCGGCAAGGTAATCCCTGCTTTGTTGACCAGACCACACACACTAGAAGGTGAAGGGACGACGACGTTTCGGTCCGTCCTGGACCATTCTCACAATCGACTCGAGAATGGTCCAGGACGGACCGAAACGTCGTCGTCCCTTCACCTTCTAGTGTGTGGTCTGGTCAACATACTTTAGCCACGTTATTGTGACTCATCGCCTGTAATCCCTACTTTCCTAGCATACCATTCGCATAAACAAATCCACAAGGGCCGTGACGAGGATTCGAACCTACGTCCGAGATCATCCCAAACTATCCGCGTAATCATCCCCGCGTAATATTCTCAGTTTTTACTTTAAGGTTACCAAGGCACACAATAGGTTCAAGAATTGAACTAGTAAAATTCTTTCACCTGAGCAAGTTACTGTTAACTTGACAAAGCATGCAGCTAGCCATTCGTTATTAGATGAAAGTCGCAAGGCTAGTTTCTTAATCTTGTCGACTATATGGCTGGAGAGAGACTGGATGAAAGTGTGTTCACGCTAGTGTAGGTGTTTAGTGTTTACCATCGTCTCCCCCACACACCAGCTGAAGTTTGACTTGTATGTTTATAACAACAACGGAGCTTGTCTTATAATTCAGTACTCCGGACGGAAGAGAAAATCAACACTAAGGGAGGGAAAAGGGGAAGGGAGGGAAAGGGGGAAGGGAGGGAAAGGGGGAAGGGAGGGAAAGGGAGGGAAAGGGGGAGAGAGGGAGGAGGGGGACTTTGTTTCCTGGTGTGTGTGTGGAAGATTGCGATCGCTGGCCACGACTCTCCAGGCATGCCGGACGAGGGGGGGAATCCCGGGTCTAAGAGACAAGAGGGAACTCCCCGCAGCTACCGGCCTCAATGCTGCTCTCAAGAGTGAGGAAATATTAATCCCAGTATCCTCCTCAACTCTCCACTTTAAGGACGGTCTTTCAGGCAATAACAAATGGAGTTAGTCTCTCTATGCAAATTTCGACCTAAGAAAGGCACCATTAGGCTATAAAATGTAGAATACCAAATATATATCTTCCCCCGGATGATATTCCAGGTTATTAAATATAACTGGTCAAGGTCGGGGAAACTTGCAGTACCGAGACGTGAATGGTGAGAACTTGTGGACTTTTATATCATTTATCTAATTCCACGTCCATGACATTCACCGTTCATTTACTATGCTTTGTTCAAGCCATAACGGAAACTGCTATTTTTGTACATGTATCATCAGGTCTATAAAAACAACAGCATGGTGCGAGAGCAAGATATAAATGCTAGAGTTCACATTAACCCTCACACACACAGCCACACAAAACAGGACGAAGCCTTGCAACAAAACAGGACTCACTGATTCGTGTAAAAGTCTTAACAAAGCGAGAACGGTCACGGGGATAACGCGGAATGACCACCATTATTACTTCAACTCTGCCGCAGAGAACCTGATAAACACGAGCCGCATAAGAAACGAGAGACGAGACAATGAACAAGGGGAAAAGCAGAGGGAAGGGAGCCGAGATTGCAGGACGAGGGGAGAGGAGTTATCAGAGCCCACAAGGGCTTGATCCACAGTTTATATGGCAGCCCATAATGGCCGAGGGGAGGAAGAGAGGCCAGAGACCCCTCTCTAGCTTCCACCGACCCACTACACCAACCCACGCCCAGGATAATCTATAGAGATTTATGCACCCCGTTTCTAGTTTCACCCAAAGCCTTTTATCAGCACTAGTTTCCTTTGTAACAAATGTAGATTGAAGATTTTACGTTTATGAGTAAAAACTCAAATAGTAATCAGAGAGCCGACATTATGCGATACATAAACTTAGAAAGGGGAGCGCTATACGGAACGCTGAGGGGTGGTGGTGGTAGAGGGTTGGTAGTGGTGGTAGTGGTAAGAATGGTGGTGGTACAGCCTCTTATAATGGAATGAAATTTTAGTTTAGATCTCATTATACAACTGAATCCCATCCAATGGGTGGGTAGTGGAAAGTGTTACAAAGGCATACAAGGCGTTAACTGGGAGGAAAAAAACGTAAGGTTATAGCCAGAGTACACCTTTAAAATATTCGAGGGACGCTCTAAATTTGCAGTTAAATTATTTTTTGCGAGAGCAGCAAATCTGACCGAAAGTGTAAGACAAGCCTTGTTGATTTTAAGTTGTCACGTTGATTTGTATTAATATACTCTGGTACGTAGCTTTTATGCAACTAGATTAGACTGAAGGGTCGTGTAGTTCGTGTCTACAGTACTAACAAGAAAAATCCAATGAATAATTAGGGAGAATTTTAAATACTAAATTTAAGATGCTTTAGAATTAAGATTTTTTAAGATTTAGATTTTTAAGGACTATTTAAAATGCTTAAAATAGGCGTTTTAATGGACAATTCCATGAACATTAAAGCCCAAGACTAAAACACAAAGGGAACCCAGGTGGCTTTTCAGTGTTGAAGATGGAACCCTTTTTTTTTAAAGCATCCATTGAGTGCCTGTGCAACCGAGCTGTCATACGTCAGACTGCGTTTAGTGACGTCCAACTGTCTGATCGACCAGACCCGTCGACCAGGAGACCTGGTCAGAGACCGGGCCGCCGAGACATTGCTCTTCTGAACCACCAACCTTAAGGTAGCCTAAAAGCAGTTGTGGACTACCTGTTAACGACGCTCTATTCTGCTACAAGAGAAATATATATTCAGAGTGGTAGGTGACGAGGGGATGAAAGGGTACCTTGCGGTGGTTCCCAGGACCACTATTCTTGCGGCCCGGTCTCTGACCAGGTCGCCTGGTTGGTGATCTGGTCAACCAGACTGTTAGGCTGAGAGTAGCCGAGTCTGACGTATTAATCGCAGTCTGGTTGATCAGACACCATGTGGTATTAGGTAGGTGGACCGAGGAACCTACATAGAAGACATCCAGATACCACACAAAAGGCATATACCAATATATACAGGGAAACATTAATGAAACTATCTCATCCCTGGAAACACAAACCGTAACTGTCTCTATTTTCCGCTTGTTACAACTTGTAGTAAAGTTGCTACATCTTGGCTTAACGTGTTTATAACGTATTAGAACGTTGTTACAACTAGCTATATTGGTTGTTGTAACTGGTTAGGTGTTAAAACTTGTTCGAACGTTATACCAACGTCGTAGTTTCGGTGTGTGTTTGGTGGGATAACTCCCAGTAGTATAGTCTGATACAATCAGTACAATAAGAACACACTGAAGTATGGCAGAATGTAACAACAGGTAAGTCGAACCTGCCTTCGGGCTGGGCTTGGGGAGTAGAAGAACTCCCAGGACCCCATCAAGCAGGTATCAAGCAGACCCTCGCCTCGAGCAGGGAACCACGAGCTAAAGCTAAGTTTTTAAAGAGGATCGAGGGAATCCTGCGGAGTACAAGAATTGTTACGGGCTCACCATAGCCCGTGCTACATGGACACTTCGATCTGAGTAGCTAAATCTGAAACAACAACATGCAAGGATTGTAAACACGCAAGCAGGCAGCCAACAGCAGCTCCATCTCCAGGACCCGCTACAACTCTCCATGTTAAAATTCAGATTTTCAGAATAAATAAAACTTCATGCATAAATATTAACACATTTACAATAGAGTTAGTTTACACAAAATTAAATAACTATATATAATTACACAGAATTAACAGATTTTACCTACCTTACCTTGCGGTTACCTTGAGGTGCTTCCGGGGCTTAGCGTCCCCGCGGCCCGGTCGTCGACCAGGCTTCCTGGTTGCTGGATTGATCAACCAGGCTGTTGGACGCGGCTGCTGAACAGTGCCTAAGAACGTCACATTACCTCTGGCCTCGACAACGGTACCAAACTTAGCTTTTAAACCATTATTATTAATCTCTCCTCACTTTACACCCCTTTTAAACGATCTATTTGAAATGTATTTGATACTGCATTATAGCTTCACCAACGAAATACATTACCCCCCTGCCCCCCCCCCCCCCCGGAAAAATGAACGACCATTGTTATTGTCTTCTCGTGACGGAAATGGTTAGGTCTTTAAACACTAACTCGTATTTTACACCAATTACACGTTGTAGACTCGTATTACATGAATGTAATACAAGGGTAACATGAATGTAATACAAGGGTAACATTAATGTAATACAAGGGGAACATGAATGTAATACAAGGGGAACATGAATGTAATACAAGGGGAACATGAATGTAATACAAGGGGAACATGAATGTAATAACTTGTACAGGTATTACAACTACCAGTACCAAAAGGTCTGCAATTTATATGCCAGACTTCCAGCACAGGAGTCCGACAGCCTGGATGAGTTACAGCCTGGATGAGTTACAGCACCACTCCTGTGCCAGGGAAGTTCACTACGGGCTCACCATAGCCCGTGCTACTTGAAACTTGTTGTTCCAAGTAATGAATCTTAAAAACCCGAACCCGTCAACAAACCCGTCAAACCAACCCGTCCTCGACTCAAGTCCATTACATTCAGCGGTCGACCACACAGACGCATTCATAAATTTTAACATGCTGTTTATTCAAAACTGGAATTTTCTCAAGTATAAATTATTATTATAATATATTAGCATATTGTGTATATATAGGCATAGGTTAGGTTAGGTGTTTAGGTTCTGTTGGCGATTATTTGTATTTGTAGTACGTGGGTGAAGCATTTATAGCATTGTGATTCGAACAAAATTCGTCATTGAAAGCACTTGTTCCGGATATGTTCGAACGTCAGCAGTTGTGAGTCGTGTGTAAACCGCTTTTCATTCATAAACAGGGGGTTTGGCGGGTGCATGGAATCACTTTTGGATCTTTGTTTGGAGGACAGGCAGTAAAAACAACAAATAGCCTGGATGACCAGACCAACAAGGTGGTGGTCAGAGACCGGGCCCCATACATCAACATCTCCAGTATCCGCTACTGGTAATGGCTTCAAGGAGCTTCCACTTACGGGCTATTCATGCCTGTGCCACCTCTTAGGTGGCTTAATCTTAATCAGTCAGATCATTAGAACATAAGAACAACATAAGAACAAAGGTAACTGCAGAAGGCCATTGGCCCATACGAGGCAGCTCCCATCTATAACCGCCCAATCCCACTCATATACTTGTCCAACCCGCGCTTGAAACAATCGAGGGACCCCACCACCACGTTACGCGGCAACCGGCTCCACAATCAACAACCCCGTTACCGAACCAGTATTTACCCAAGTCCCTCGCATTGCACAAGGGATGTCTTTACACCCTTAATGCACAAACAGCTCTCAAACAATTTGTGCAAACCATACCTTACACTAACATCCTCCATATAAGACTCTTGCTAAAAATGTATTAGATGGCAGCAAACATTTCCCGCCTTAACGCAGAGCTAATGACGTAATGATTTACGTCAGGCTGCGAGCAGCCGCGTCTAACAGCCTGGTTGATCAGTCCAGCAACCAGGAGGCCAGGTCGACGACCGGGCCGCGGGGACACTAAGCCCCGGAAGCACCTCAAGGTAAGAGCATAACTGTCTTGCTCCTAAAACGCTATAAAACCTTCAGCACCCGTAAAGATCATCACCAAACACAAAGCCAATATAGTCCAATATCAATTTGCGTTGGCGAGGCGGGCGGGCACTGTAACTGTCAGGTTAGCCTATTGGTGCACTCATGAACCATCGAGGACGGAGGAGCAGCCAACTTGCAGCTATAATTCCTGACGGCATAATGAAGGAGGAGCATTTCACCGCCACCAACCAGGCTACATCATTCTGCGAGAGATATTAATGGCGCGTAAACTTTCCCGCAGCCAATAGAGGGCTTCAATCTCTCTACTCTTCCCTCCCCCCCCCCTCTCTCTCTCTCTCTCTCCTCCTCCCCCCCCCCTTCTCCCTCTCCCCCTCTCTCGCCGAATGTTCCTCTTACCCTTTCCTACCTACCTAGCACCAAGTTCAAGTATGTTTATTGAGACAAGAAAAATACATATCAGAGGGATAGAGTAGCTAAGGCTATTCCTACCCCCTCCTCCCTTCTACGTCCCTCTACCATTCATTTTGACTATCCACCAAATATACTAAAGTATATGCGAGAAAGATCACCCCCCCCCCACATGGTTGGCGCAACGATCAGTCAGGCTATTAGGGTCGGCAGCCTGAACATTCTAAACGTATACTGCTTATCAGGGAAGGTGCGCGCGTGCCTTAAACGTACAGTCAGAAACCTAGACACAGGTTACACACAGAGATCACACTAACGTGATGCATCAAATGAACAAATCCAGAGGGGCCGTGACGAGGATTCGAACCTGCGTCCGGGAGTATCCCAGACACTGCCTTAATCGACTGAGCTACGACAGGGTTAAAAATTGAAACCGAAGACACTAGGTGTCCTAGACACAGGTGTAGTAGTGTTATATGTTTCCAGGAGGTTTGAATGAGAGTCGTCGCGGTCGCCCATTTAACAAAATCAACCGCATTGCATTTCTTCCTTTAATTGGCCGGTGTAAAAATTAAATTATTAAATTAAATTATAAAAATTATATAATTATAAAATTATAAAAATTATTAAAAATTAAAATTAAACTAAATTATTCTTGCAATACAGTTTATTGCGGTTTATTTGCGAATGCAGTTTATTCCCTTTACTTACGTATCCCCTTAATACTTAGCCCCCTTAATTAATAGCCAATTATTTATACCACGTTACACTTATATATTATAATGTATAGTATAACGTGGTATAATATAACACGTTACATTATACCACGTATAATGTGGTATAATGATATACAACCCAAGAATAGTTGTACCTTTAAAATTTTCCTACAAGACGCCTAAGAGGCCTATCCATGAAGCCTTTCCAAGAGGCCTATCCACTTTCCTCAGTATTTTGAGTAGCACAAGACAGGTGACTACTGTTAATACTCCATCCTCACTCTGATGTCTTGAGGTTATCATTAGATGATTTCGGGGCTTAGCGTCCCAGCGGCCCTGTCCTCGACCAGGCCTCCTTTCTGTTACACACCCCCAGGAAGCAGCCCGTAAACTACTTTACGAATACACGACTATAATTCCATTATACGGGCTCACCATAGCCCGTGCTACATGGACATTTCGTCCTGAGTAGCTAAATCTACAACAACAACAACATATTTCATTACCAGTTTCTACTCCCCCGTGTGGAGATATCCAGTTATCTCTATCTTCACTCATAACTTACAACCAAAGGGGAATGTTTAATTAGGTAATGATATGCTATATTCTGTAATTATCCGAATACTGACACACTATCTTGTACAGCTGTATGCACTCAAGAGTCTTTGTAATTAAACCATTCTCCAATGTAACTTATTTTCGGTCATAAATTTAATTCCTGCCCCCTTCCTCTCGCCCGCCACGCTACGTGTCAATTATCATATCACAATAAATGGCGAGGATATATTTACAAATGTGACCTGAATCTAGAGAGAAAGGGCGTCCATCAGTGCTCTAACAGAGCACTACACTTTCAAGTTCAAGTATGTTCGAGAGAGAACTGGATAAGCACCTCCAAAGGATACCTGATCAACCAGGCTGTGAGCAGCCGCGTCCAACAGCCTGGTTGACCAATCTAGCAACCAGGAGGCCAGGTCGAGGACCGGGCCGCGGGGACACTAAAGCCCCGAAATCATCTCAAGATAACCTCAAGATAGCTGTTAACCGAGTACACATTTCTGCAAGCCCTCACACCAAAACTACCGTGCACTACGTGGCATTGTTAATGAATGACAATTTCTCGAAAAAAATATTAAGCAATTAATCGCCCCAATCGAGGCCTGGTCGACGACCGGGCCGCGGGGACGCTAAGCCCCGGAAGCACCTCAAGGTAATGTATATTTATATATTTGGGGACCATTTTGCACTTTCTGCCTCGCCTCCCACACGGCTAAAAGTTTGAATCCCTAGATGCAGCTATAAGGGCTACAAGGGCCAGAGCAGGTATACACTGCAATAATGATAGTTCCACAGTTGCAACACCGACGTGAGAGACCTGGTTGATGGGGTTCCGGGACTTGTTCTACTCCCCAAGCTCGACCCGAGGCCAGACTTGACTTGTGAGAGTTTGGGCCACTAGGAGACCTACTGGCCACCAGGAGACCTCCTGGCCACTCATGCTGCGATGGCAGATCAGCGGAACATGCAGCTGCCCCTCGACCACGGGACCAGCTGCACGCAGGGCCCAGTGAAAATTACAAACAAATATTAGCATCATTACCCAGCACACTTGTTAGAGCAGCCAGCCAAGTCCGCCTGCCACCTTGCCTCTCCCCCTTGGGAAGTACACTCGGCCCTGGACGCTGTACAAAACAGCATCCTTCATCCTCTTCCCTCAGTGTCACGCCCAGTTTTTATCGACACATTCAACACTGACGTCACTGAAGGATTTGGCTTACTGTGCAAAAAAACTATTTACATTCATCGCCCGGCCCACCTGACAGCAGCTGTAGTCAATCATTTTATGTAATATGGCCGAGTCACTTTATTACACTGAACATATTTCAAACATTTTATTCCATGGCAGTTTTATTGGGCAGATTTATAGTACAAAATTATCAGAGAACAGCTTCTCCTGTAGCACTGTTTGAAAGTTTGGTGTGAGCAGCCGTCTCCAACAGTCTGCTTGACCAGACCATCAACCAGGAGGCCTTGTAAGAGACCGGGCCGCGGGGACCTTGACCCCCAGAATCAATGCAAGATAAACGCAAGGTACCGTTTACCTTGGACACGGGTGAAACTGGACCCCCGGTGAAACGGGACCCCCGGTGAAACGGGACCCCCGGTGAAACTGGACCCCGGTGAAACTGGACCCCCGGCGAAACTGGACCCCCGGCGAAACTGGACCCCCGGTGAAACTGGACCCGGGTGAAACGGGACACCGGCGAAACGGGACACCGGCGAAACGGGACACACGTGAAACTGGACACACGTGAAACTTCAATTAGGCCCAATCAGGTCACTAGTCAAAAGGTTCAAATTCCAATCGATATGTTGACAATTTAACAGAATAATACGCGTTAGTGAGTATGGTGCTCACCATATAGTACCATCACTACAGTATGCCTTGGATAAGGCATAAGTACAGTACATAAGTACATAAGTACAAAAGTACAACTAGTTTAAATCCTGCACGAGATGCCACCTCTACGTGTCCGAAACCCGCAAAAGTTTTAAAAGAATTTACTTCATAGTTTAGGGCAACACTGGTGTATAAACCACTATTAAGACGTCAGGGAAGGCAAACAAATTTATGAAGCGAGGTTTGTGAATATCAACAGTGAGGCGAGGCTACGGAGGGAGGGATGCCGCGGTCAGACAGCCTCATACCTTCTACAGTCACCTCATACCAGTCTCATACCAGTCTACAGTCATACCTTCAGACAGCCTCATACATTCTACAGTCACCTCATACCAGTCTACAGTCATACCTTCAATCAGACAGTCTCATACCTTCTACCCACCCTCCCTCCATATAGGAAATGTGTATGTTTATCTCTCAGAATGTTTGGTAATATGTTTATTGTTTGTGATGTGTGTCTATGTATGTATTAACACGATGTGTGTCTATGTATGTATTAACACGATGTACTGAACGGGGTGAGAATAGCTTGAGCTACCTCATCCCTTTGTGTGTATTTTACCTCAATAAACTTATTTCAATTTCAATCCCTCCCTCCATATATCCACATATAATAGTCGTGTCTATATATTGGAATCAGACGCTGACACTTGTTGCACTGTGTGTGGATGATAATGAATTCTCGCATGAAAAAAGGTTTTCTTGTAAAGAAATATTTTTACATTGCCATTACAGGTTTAAACATATTACACTAAACATCTTTAAAAACTGTTCTCATCTCTAGAAACATCTGGCTAAAACCTTATCTCTAGAAACAGAGAACTATCAACATCAGAGGCCCGAGACTGTTCAACACGCTTCCACTACACATAAGGGGCGTAACTGGCCGACCCCTCACAGTGTTCAAGAGAGAGCTTGACAAACATCTCCAAAGGATACCTGATCACCCAGGCTGTGACTCATACGTCAGGCTGGGAGCAGCGGCGTTCAACAGCCTGGTTGACCAGTCCAGCAACGAGGAAGCCTGGTCGACGACCGGGCCGCGAGGTCGCTGAGCCCCGAAATCACCTCTAGGTAAGGTAACCCTCCATCCTTTATCGAAGGTGCCGTTAAAAGTGTTCTGAACGAAGATTCTAAGTTGGATGCGACAGGGAGGGAGCCGGTCGGTCGAGCGGACAGCACGCGGGACTTGTGATCCTGTGGTCCTGGGTTCGATCCCAGGCACCGGCGAGAAACAATGGGCAGAGTTTCTTTCACCCTATGCCCCTGTTACCTAGCAGTAAAATAGGATACCTGGGTGTTAGTCAGCTGTCACGGGCTGCTTCCTGGGGGTGGATGCCTGGTCGAGGACCGGGCCAAAGGGACACTAAAGCCCCGAAATCATCTCAAGATAACCTCAAGATAAGACGTTCCCGAAACACTATGCGTGCTAGTGGCGTTACAGGAATGTTAAAACATCAATGCTATGTATGTAGGCAGAGCGCCTCTCAAGGCGTTCATAAGACGTTATGATTATGCTCCCAGGGATTTCCCCAAGGGATGCCGGACCCTCTGATGGCGGCTCGTATGTCAAGGTTCCTGGGAGCTGTGGGCCAGGTCTCGCGGGAACACCATCTTGAGGTTATCTTGAGATGATTTCGGGGCTTTAGTGTCCCCGCGGCCCGGTCCTCGACCAGGCCTCCACCCCCAGGAAGCAGCCCGTGACAGCTGACTAACTCCCAGGTACCTATTTACTGCTAGGTAACAGGGGCATTCAGGGTGAAAGAAACTTTGCCCATTTGTTTCTGCCTCGTGCGGGAATCGAACCCGCGCCACAGAATTACGAGTCCTGTGCCTATCCACCAGGCTACGAGGCCCCAACCATCTCCACACTCTGAACCTACAATGTCTCCTTATACCAATTAATAACTTAATTTAGCTTCGTTATGAATAATATGGCGGTTAATCTGATCTACTTTGCGATTAACGGCAAAATCATTCCACTCCCACCTATGTATGGAGTAGAAAAAGAAGAAAAACCGAGGCGTATAACACTACAGGAAATGCTTAAGACCAATATTTTATATGCATCTTAATACCTAAAGCTACTATGAATGAAATGAACACTAACTTGTCCACAATTCGTCCCCCTTCGCGAATTTGAATAGGGAGCCGGTCGGCCGAGGCGGACAGCACGCTGGACTTGTGATCCTGTGGGCCCGGGTTCGGTCCCGGACGCCGGCGAGAAACAATGGGCAGAGTTTCTTTCACCCTATGCCCCTGTTACCTAGCAGTAAAATAGGTACCTGGGTGTTAGTCAGCTGTCATGGGCTGCTTCTTGGTGGGGGAGGCCTGGTCGAGGACCGGGCCGCGGGGACACTAAAAAGCCCCGAAATCATCAAGATAACCTCAAGAAGATTCCCCCTTAAAGCCAAGTCCATTTTTTTTTTTTTTTTACTTTTTTGAAGGCCCGAGAAACGATTAACACCAAAACTTTCATTAGCCCCGGTATAGTACATGTATTTACTAAATTCGTCTCAATATGAAGGGTTTAAGACTGTTCAACACGCCCACTACACGCAAGGAGCCATACCTGGCAGACCTGTCTGTCCAGGTGACTTTACAACACCTCCAAAGTGTACCTGATCAATCGGGCAGAGATTCATAGGTCAGGCTGCGAGCAGCTGCATCCTAACAGCCTGCTTGACCAAACCACCAACCAGGAGACCTCATTGGGCTGAGGAACGTTGCTCCCCGAAACATCAGGCAGGCAAGATTCCTTATTTAGGCCTACGACATGTTGGGTTTCCGTTAGTATTGTGTTCATTGTATTAATAATAGCTTAAGTCCTATAATTTTTCGAGAATAGCTTGTGTGGGGGTGGGCGGAGTGGGGGGGGGGAGGGAGGGAGACATTCGGCTACAAACAAGCTGACTGATCTGGTAGTCACAAACGATGCCTGCGAGAGTAACCTACACAGTTAACCAGCCACAAGTCCCACCAGTTGATTGACAATTGAGAGGCGGGACCAAAGAGCTAGAGCTCAACACCCCCCCCCCCCCGGAAGCACAACTAGGTGAATACATCCCGTCTTGATAGATCCCACGCCCCAACTTGGAGCTAAAAACTAAACTGTAAGAAATACCGGTATATGTATTAGAATCACCATTTCTTAGTTTAACATTTAAAAAAAAAACAACTTTAATTTAAAGTTAACTAGACCACACACTAGAAGGTGAAGGGACGACGTCGTTTCGGTCCGTCCTGGACCATTCTCAAGTCGATTGAGAATGGTCCAGGACGGACCGAAACGTTCACCTTCTAGTGTGTGGTCTGGTCAACTTACTTTAGCCACGTTGTGACTCGTCGCCTGTATTTGAAATTAAAATTTGAAACAACTTTTCTGGCAACGTTGTTAACTCGCCTTCTCGATGTTTCTCGCAACAATTAAGTTTTTTATATATACTACCAGATGGTCGAGCCAATCCTATTGTGTTTAATTTACGTTCCAAGAGCAGATGCTAAGGTAATGCTGGGAGATGATGTTGGAGGAGTAAGTAGTACCCCCAGGTCACGGCCACATGCACCCCCCCCCCTCCAGGTCACGGCCACATGCACCCCCCCTCCAGGTCACGGCCACATGCACCCCCCCCCTCCAGGTCACGGCCACATGCACCCCCCCCCCTCCAGGTCACGGCCACATGCACCCCCCCCTCCCCAGGTCACGCGTTCACACCCCAAGAAGAAAATCGCATCAAGCCGCCTTGATTAACCTCATTGTTAGACTTACAAGGCCTCTCTGTCTCTGCCACCGTCCCTCCTTATCCCCGAGAGCACACAATAACCCAGGAGAGATCGCGCCAGCTGCTCCGCACCTCGGCACCACAAAAATTAACTTATTTAGTAAACAATCCCTCTCCCACGGCGTCCAACAGCCTGGTTGACCAGTCCAGCAACGAGGTGGCCTGGTCGATGACCGGGCCGCGGGGATGCCAAGCCCCGGAACAACTCCAAGGTAACTCCCATAGAGGGGCCAGGCTTCTTTCAGCGTACCATTAAGAACAGAGATAAGGAGCCAATTTATTTCCAGTAATAGATAAATTTATACCAGAAAAGGTTCCTTTGGTATTATAACTGCCATCGGCGCCATAATAACGTTTATTCCTCTAACTATTCCTTAGGTACACAACCTCGGCTTTAACAAGACAAATCGGAGGGGATCGTCTCTAAGGTCCAATAGATCCATTTCTAAAGGATGGAATATCGTCTGCCAAGTTACAAGTACAGTAAGTAGTTACATGCCTCGTCAAAGTTACTGCAGTGAAGAACGTTCAGCGAACAATCATCCCACAAACTTATTAAGAACTCTTACAATCCCTCAAATTCTATTATCTAGAATAGAAACTAGACATTCTAATATATATTAGATATGAAATGGTTCCAAAATCTGCACATTGGAATAAAGCCTCAACAGTTAAGGATTTTAGAATGTGCCAAACCACCCAGTTGAAAAAGTGACTTGACACTGAAGAGTTGTATGAATGATGGGCACAGATTTTCCCCGCCACTCTTGTAAATATGGCGAATTGCCAACAGAGCCCTAATTAGTATTCAAGAGGACACTTCGAAACCCCCACCAAAATGCACCTTAATTGGGCTGCAGTGTCGACATCAGACAGCGAGCGACAACAGCCATCGTACCGTCAACCAGGAACCATTTTAAAGCAAAAGCTGCTGGGACGCTAGACCCCCAAGGAACCACCACAGATTGAAATTGAAATAAGTTTATTGAGGTAAAACACACACAAAGGGATGAAGTAGCTCAAGCTATTCTCACTCCGTTCAGTACATCGTGTTTATATGTATGTATTAACACATCACAAACAAACATATTACCAAACATTCTGAGATAAACATCTACATTTCCTACCACAGATTGATTGACTTGATTGACAGTTGAGGCGCGAGACCAAAGACAAAACTCAACCCGCGCAAGCACAACTAGGCAGTACAGATATGTAAATAGTTCGACTAATGTGTTAGTATTGATTTACAAATGAGCCTTGGTAGTAACAGTACTGTTCATTCAACTACCAAACCACTAGCATTAAATAAAACTTTTGCACGACCAGAGAACTTCCATTACTTCAATTGTCAGTGAAGTGTAATTTCATTACCACTCGGACTTAATTTCAACTTAAAAACTGCCATTTTAACACTATACAATCACAGTACATGCTACTATTCTAACCTAGACTGTGTATAATCATTGCGCTACGTTAAAGAACTAGGATTTATGGCCCAACAGAACTACGGTGTTATTCCTAGAGGATAGAAGTCCTATCCTTCAGTCAAACGTTACAATATTCTAACTCAACTTCCCAAGAATCTAGTCACTCAATCCCCCCCCCCCTCTTGATAGTGTGGCATTATAAATGACAATTTTCGTGCCAATTGTTTCTAGACTAGTTACGTTCATCACCAAACAATGTTAATAAGGGTGAGACTGTGTTGTTGGTGCCACTTCCCATACGTCATGGGCGAATACGGAAGCAAGCCTCCCTACCCCTTCCCAACATAGCAAAAAGAACTCCTTAACAAGAACAAAGCTCCAAGAACCCCTCCCCATCCTGAACAAAGTAAGAATGCCCCCCCCCCATCCTGAACAAAGTAAGAATGCTCCCCCCCCCATCCTGAACAAAGTAAGAATGCCCCCCCCATCCTGAACAAAGCAGTAAGAATGCCCCCCATCCCAGTCCAACAATAGTCAAGAACCCCCTCCCGCTCCTGTTGAACAAAGAAGTACTCTCGCTCATGCTACCTCAAAAGAAAAAAAAATTCCGAGCTTCCATTTCCTGCTACGAAACGACATTTTAGCGGCTCCTGTGATGAAAACGTTAAAAGGGGAGACTTAAATACCCAGTTACATGCGCGAGTAGCCTTGCTTAATTATTGACACATCTAACAGGGACCTCCCCACCCTGACTGGAA
The DNA here is from genome assembly GCF_040958095.1 of Procambarus clarkii. Classification (NCBI taxonomy): domain Eukaryota; kingdom Metazoa; phylum Arthropoda; class Malacostraca; order Decapoda; family Cambaridae; genus Procambarus; species Procambarus clarkii. The sequence continues at coordinate 6,226,806 of NC_091191.1, forward strand.
GCTGGCATGGGGGACCAGGGGTATTTGACAATGTTTATAAGGAAGTCGCCGGCGAGGAGACACACAAGGCGATGACAGAGCCTCTAGAGAAGCTGAATCTGGTAGAGAAAAAAAATAGAGGCGTAGAGGGTTATAGAGTTCACCACAGCCTGTGTCCATCAGAGGAAACAACAGAGGGGTGGGAAGGGTGGAGGATCCCCCCCCCCCACTCCTCAAACAAACACCACTCATTAGTGAAGCTTACCAGTGGGAGGGAAATGATCCTCGGGGGCTCACATGAAAGAGGATTACTACCCCGGCTGATACACTTGTTGACAAACACACTCATTACCGCCTCTTGCCTCGCCAAGTTAAACGAGCTGTGCGAGTGTCTCTCACTCCCATAATAAGCCCCGTGTCCCCGGGTCCGCGGGTCCACTACCCGCTGACTGACGTGCAGCTTGTGCTTGTTAATGCTACCAAACCTTCGGCATCTTCACATTTGTTCTGATTTTTTCAAATGGTACAATCTACTCAACTTGTAGCCGAGGGACACAAGGCAAGCTTTCAAGGTAACGCCTCTCCGGTAGCGGTAAATCTTTCCATACCTGCTTGATGGGGTTCTGGGAGTAGTTCTACTCCCCAAGCCCGGCCCGAGGCCAGGCTCGAGTTGAGAGTGTTTGGTCCACTAGGCTGTTGCTTGGAGTGGCCCGCAGGCCCACATATCCACCACAGCCCGGTTGGTCCGACACTCCAAGAGAAAACTAGATAATTTTCTCCAAGATGATGTCCACGGTTGTTCCGGCAATATTTATTATATTGTATATACAATATACATGTATATACAGTATATTGTATATACAATATGCATGTATATATATTATATATTGACATTTCAACATTTCCATGGTTCCATTGCCCGAAACGCTATGCGTGCTAGTGGCTGTACAAGAATATTAGAACTCTTATACAAATAAAAATAAAATGAAATAAAGGTGTAGGTGACAAGGACTGCGTCACTCCGCCCGGGGGAGCCCCACCCGGCCACCTTGTGCTAAGGAGAACCTGGAACATATGGGTCAAACCGCTCAAGCCAACTTGAATAAGTTACTTTCCTGCGATATTTATTTGATTAGTTTTATATATATGAAGGTGTAACTAATTACCTTAAAATAGATTTGTTTCCGTCTCTCCTGCCGAAAGAGAGACTTGGTCATGCTATGCTCAGGTCTTGCGCAATTACAGGTGTCTTACGGCAGTGTTAGATTTATGCCATTTTCGTATTGCATCTTTCATGTCAACTCGTCCTGTTCAGTGTAGGAGACAAGTGTCCCCCAAACGCTCAGTGTAAGTCTTCGCCTTTTATTATAGCAGGTAATGTGTGCACAACAGCGAGACCCTAACTCTGATGCCGGATATCAGCGGCACGGAAACTAATAATTCCGTCAGTGTGGGATCTGTTGCTACGTCAGAATAGTTCAAGGCGGCGAGGAAAGTTTAACCTCATCTTCAAGGGCAAGTTGAAGAACAAGATACGATACTGCACGCCAGAGCTGCAGGTTCGACTCCATTTTATAGCCTCCATATTTTCTCAGCCATCACGTTGTTATTCCTTTGTGCACGCAACGAGAGCCTAGCTTGCGATTAACTTGCGATTATTTCGGGGCTTAGCGTCCCCGCGGCCCGGTCGTCGACCAGGCCTCCCAGCTTGGTTGACCGGGTAGCCTTTAGGGTAGTTGACCGGGTAGTTCATGAAGTTTCTCTTGAACACTGAGAATGCTTCATGTTTTATTTCCATAAACGTTGGGCCCTTAATGTTATACAAATGGCTCTCGAGCACTTTATTCACCCCAGGTTTTTATTGGGGGCCAACATTCTCCCGTGCCGCTGCCTCTCTTGAGGAATTATTTTATTGCACAAATGTGGAACCAATCCGTCAAAACATTTGTCCCATTCGCAAATACTTAACTCTCTTGCCTTCACGCCAGAGAATACAATTTTAGGCATTATAAGCGTTCCCCCATAATTGAGGTATAGGCATAACAGTGGATTCAAGGTTAAGAGTTTTCTGCTCATTCTCCAGGTAAGCAATTTCAGGATCATTTAATGGAACATCTCGCATTCCACCAGGAAAAGTACTCGTGTCTTAAAAGTAATCATTACTCAAAACTATCACAGCGCAAACAATTAGCAACACAATTAAGAACATAATTATTATTATTAGTTTTAAACATCAGTTCGGAGGTTTGCTCCGTTTCTTAACTTGTTAAAAAGAAACATTCAATATAATTTTACATAGGATGATACGGCACTAAATCTTAAAGAGAAAACTAGATTGTTTCTAAACTACGGCACTAAAATTTGTTATGAAATAATCTTTTCCTGAAGACCAGTACTAATTTTAGTGTTTCTTTAGTTTGAAACATTTCTAGCGCAAAATCTTAAGTCCCGGTCGTGGGAAATTTGAGAACACAAAATAGTCAGTGGCTACCTAGTCGAAGATATTTCTGCAAATATTTGGTTCATATTCCTCGTGTGCACTCTAAGGAGTACAATTTAGGAACTCTTACACGCACAATTATTCCCAGCTCCGGGGCGCTTAGGACCAAAGTGCCTCGAAGGAATGGCAGGAAGAACATTAATTCACGTCACCTACTTTTTTATCATCATCATTTCAGAAAGTGAGGCGAGCATGAAACGGCACTGTTAGATTCCAGTTTTTCTCCCCTCCCACGGTCGACCAACCCAGCCCCTGGTACGGCGCCAACCTTCCCCGACTTTTGGCACAATGTCTCGTTTCTTAACTACTACTTAACTACCTCTCCTCCCCCTTCTTACCAACACGCGGCATATATTTGTACTTTAGTAAAACGCCCCAGGATTTTAGACCGACTTGCCTGCTTGATACCTGGTTCATGGGGTTCTGGGAGTTGTTCTACTCCCCAAGCCCGGCCCGAGGCCAGGTTTGACTTGTGAGAGTTTGGTCCACCTAGACTGTTGCTTGGAGCGGCTCGCAGGCCCACACACTCACCACAACCCGGCACTTTGTTTTCTAAAAAAAAATCTAGTTCTCTTTAAGATGTCCACGGTTGTTCCGGCAATATTTCTTATGCTCGCTTGGAGGGTGTTGAACAACCGCGGACCTCTGATTTGATACATGGCTATCTCGAACACAAGATAATGTCTTTAGAGATGCCTAAAATTTTTAAAAGGTATAGGCCTAAGTGTAAATGTCAAGGATTATGCAGAGAAAGTGCTCTGCTTATTGTAATTTTTCAAGACGGGACTTTGATTTCCACTTTATCTCTTACGAGGTGGATGTGTGCCTGATGCAAGACCTGGCCTACGACGACAAGGATCCCCAGAACAATTTATAGTTAAGCAAGAAACATTGGGAAATTTCAATCTATGAAAACAAGAGCTGTCTGGATCAGAGAAAAATATACTATAAATAGTATTTATAGTATTAGAACTATTAGAACTTAGAACTAGGCTACTCGCGTATATTTAACATTTAAAGTTCATATAAAAAATACATAATGGACAATTTGTTCACATAATGAAATTTGATATCGGCGGATCATGGCTATCCCGTCAATGTTTACAAGCGGTGGTGGTGGTCGTAGAGGCAGCCTCGGGTACAACAACTTCACCACCATTGCACCTTTCAAAAGGTAGCCACTTAAACAACAAACTTACAGATTTGACAGTAATTATTCACATCATTTCCCTACATTGAGGGAACAATGTCCTACCCGATGACTTAAACCATTGTCATGGTCTGATAAGCAACAGCTGCTTTGGTGTTGGGCTTGACGACTAACCAACCGCTCAAGGGTTAAGACTTCATCATCAACCATCGTCCATAGAAGAATACTCAACAGTAAACTCAGTGTATACACACACGTCAGGTATACCTATGTACACTGTGTAAACTTATCCCTGTCGTGCTTAAGCCTCGAGGGAAACCCATGCAACACCACAGTTCAACTCCCCCCCCCCCAATAACACAAATCAGTATACATTGCAATATAAACCAGTTACTTTAATATATTTTCAAACCTTAAAATACATAGAGATAGTCTGGCCGTCCCTCCACTTTTCAGCTCTAAATCTCGTTGTAGTTTGCACGGAGATAATAACCATGAACTTAATCAACCTTTAATATATACACCTACAGGTGTATATATTAGGTGTAGGTGTATACAGGGGTAGTTGTATATAAAGAACACCTATAGGTGTTGCAAGAGCGCCTTCCCGGGTGACATCAGGGAAGTGAAGTGTGGCGCGCAGAGCTGCATCGCGGCAAAGAAAAAACACGAAAGAAAAATAAAGTAGGAAAGTAAGGTGAGGCGAGGTGATCAGACAGGAACCACCACCGTGTGTTGACCCTAAACCGTCCTGGCTTTGATAGCACAGACCGTCCAGCCTCGCCTACACGCCCGTCGGTTCTATTCTCACTTCTATTCTGCATACGGTAGTTCCACTCCAGTGCGGCTGTAACTGTCTCTATACCTGGTTGATGGGGTTCTGGGAGTAGTTCTACTCCCCAAGCCCGGCCCGAGGCCAGGCTCGACTTGCGAGAGTTTGGTCCACCAGGCTGTTGCTTGGAGCGGCCCGCAGGGCCACATACCCACCACAGCCCGGTTGGTCCGGCACTCCTTGGAGGAACAAATCTAGTTTCCTCTTTAAAATGTCCACGCTGGTCTTTTGGCCAGAAGTCCCCCCCTTCCCCTTCCCGGCCAAAACTATCCTCAGGGAGCCGGTCGGCCGAGCGGACAGCACACTGAACTTGTGACCCTGTGGTCCCGGGTTCGATCCCGGGCGCCGGCGAGAAACAATGGGCAGAGTTTTTTCACCCTATGCCCCTGTTACCTTGCAGTAAAATAGGTACCTGGGTGTTAGTCAGCTGTCACGGGCTGCTTCCTGGGGGTGGAGGCCTGGTCGAGGACCGGGCCGCGGGGACACTAAAGCCCCGAAATCATCTCAAGATGACCTCAAGGGTCTACGAGGCCCTCAAGAGGAGCACCAGTGGTGGGAAGCTCGCCCGAGGGCAATCTTAGCCGAGCAAAACCTACGTTTAAGAACTGAGGAAACCCCAGCAATATCTACCTTATTTACTAGTGGGGCATTGACGTAATTTTCACAAAAGTATGATTGTACGTTTAAAATTTTTTATTTATGAACCAATCGTCAGAGGAGGTTATCTTGAGATGATTTCGGGGCTTTTAGTGTCCCCACGGCCCAGTCCTCGACCAGGCCTCCACCCCCAGGAAGCAACCCGTGACAGCTGACTAACACCCAGGTACCTATTTTACTGCTAGGTAACAGGGGCATAGGGTGAAAGAAACTCTGCCCATTGTTTCTCGCCGGCGCCTGGGATCGAACCCAGGACCACAGGATCACAAGTCCCGCGTGCTGTCCGCACGGCCGACCGGCTCCCCATGAATTTGAATAAACTTATCTGTATATCTGTACAATTTGGAGGGAGCATATTTTATTTTCAAATTATATCGAGTTACAGATTTTTAAAAAAACAGTTCAAGCAAAATGATGAGTTGATTAACAACAAATTTATCCAACACTTTTCCGTAATATCCTCTTTTATTGTCTTGCTTTAGGCTATTCTAATTAAATTCTATACTTAAAAAAACTCTGTCTATAATCCTGGAATTTGTTTAAACGGTGCCGTTTCATACGTCAGGCTGCGAGCAGCCGCGTCTAACAGCCTGGTTGATCAGTCCAGCAACCAGGAGGCCTGGTCGACGACCGGGCCGCGGGGACACTAAGCCCCGGAAGCACCTCAAGGTAGCCTCGGAGGTATTTTTATTTCCTTCCGTTTCATTTCGGGTTACAATGTTGAACCATAAGCTGGAGGCGTATCTTAAAGGTTAGACTCATCACGCACCGCTCCTGTGCCATGTAAGTCCACTACGGGCTCACCATAGCCCGTGCTACTTGCCCCGCTCCTGTGCCAGGTAAGTCCACTACGGGCTCACCATAGCCCGTGCTACTTGCCCCGCTCCTGTGCCAGGTAAGTCCACTACGGGCTCACCATAGCCCGTGCTACTTGCCCCGCTCCTGTGCCAGGTAAGTCCACTACGGGCTCACCATAGCCCGTGCTACTTGCCCCGCTCCTGTGCCAGGTAAGTCCACTACGGGCTCACCATAGCCCGTGCTACTTGCCCCGCTCCTGTGCCAGGTAAGTCCACTACGGGCTCACCATAGCCCGTGCTACTTGGAGCTTGTTCCGAGTAGCTGAATCTATAACAACAACGGTTAGACTTTATTTACAAAGTTTCGTAATACTCGGATGTTACCGAATACAATACTAAAGAATGTTATTCGTAACGTAGTTATGAATCGCATTCTTTACAATATGTAACACTTCTGAATGTAATACTTAAGAGTGTGATTCGATGCCTTAAGGATGCCGATCAACCCGGAGATTGTCTTACCTGGAGTTCGACTCCCCCGAGCCCCGTCTTGGTCTTGAACAACATTATTAACACGTAAAAAGGACTAAGGACTTATTAAAACCAGGACTAAGTTGAACCAAGCAAGGACCTCCACACGAGGTCCTTGCTCGGTTCATCGAGCATCGAATCTGTCCTAATACATGTTCCAGGAACTCCTGGGAGATTTGCAGTGGCAGAAGGGTCCTCCGTCTTGCGGGGTTGTAGCAAGGAGTTCATGCCTCGGGCGTTACCGTCTCGTTATGGAGATAAAGTACACCATCTCTTAGACTATAATGACTGGGGCTGTAAGACGGCTACATTACTTTTATGTGGGGTAAAAGCGCCTATAAGAGCGACATTATCCATGCTTACCAAAATAATGAATTGCGGGAAAGATTCTGAAACTAATAACACGATTTTAACATATGGGAAGTGCAGCTTTTAAATCTAATTCTTGATTACACAGTTTAAGCTACAGATATTACAAGTTTTGTTATGACTCGTGTAAATAATATTATCTAAATTTAAGCAAACTAATTAAATGCTGGCGATGAGTCACAATAACAGCAGAAATATATTGACCAGACCACACACTAGAAAGTGAAGAGACGACGACGTTTCGGTCAATCCTGGACCATTCTCAAGTCGACAATCGACTTGAGAATGGTCCAGGACGGACCGAAACGTCGTCGTCCCTTCATTTTCTAGTGTGTGGTCTAGTCAAACTAATTAAACTATAAACTGTACAAAAATTTGTATAAAGAGTACTTCAATTTCACTGGGCCAACTTTTGTGAGGGTAAATTTCAACGTTTATAGCGTCACGAAGCTGCGACTGTCAAGAATGCTGGCATAGAGCCCATGCTGATTGAGTTTGCATTGAAAATATACAGCTTTGTGTATATTTAACTTGGTATATATTTAATATTTGTATAGTCAACCAGGTATCAGCCAACCTGTAAATCAGTAATACTTTGGTTGAAAACTAAACCGAGAAATCGAATGGAGCGAGCTTTTGACATCAATCTTGAGGATCAAACCTATCTAAGTAAAAGGGACGTGTGTGGTTTAAATGACTAGCAATATGTCTGTGCTAAAATAAAAATATCTTGAGATATGCTTCTTTAATATAAAAAATATGAGGTTGTGGATGCAAGAAATGACCTTTATAATCTTCAACGGTGATAATATTAATACAACCATTTTTTATGAATATATATTACTCTGAAAAACCTATGAATCACTTGAACAAAAATATTGGGCCACTTTGGTTACACATCCGCTATTTTCAGTCCTTGAGATCCCTACTTTCAGCAAATCTGGTTGATACCTGGTTGAATCAGATCTGGCAGATGAACAAATCCACAAGGGCCGTGACGAGGATTCGAACCTACGTCCGAGAGCATCCCAGACGCAGATCTGGCAGGGTTGGTATTAGGCAGGCACGCATGACCCAGCATGCAGGAAGGAGAGTGACTACCACCTCTCCCTCTCCCTGACACACCCTCTAGCTGCCCGTCACTCATCCCAGCTCCCCCTGCTAATCCTTTACTCCCCCCCCCCCTGCTAATCCTTTACTCACCCCCCCTGCTAATCCTTTACTCCCCCCCCTGCTAATCCTTTACTCACCCCCCCTGCTAATCCTTTGCTCACCCCCCTGCTAATCCTTTGCTCACCCCCCTGCTAATCCTCTACTCACCCCCCCCCTGCTAATCCTCTACTCACCCCCCCCTGCTAATCCTCTACTCACCCCCCCCTGCTAATCCTCTACTCACCCCCCCTGCTAATCCTCTACTCACCCCCCCTGCTAATCCTCTACTCACCCCCCCTGCTAATCCTCTACTACCTTCCCTTACTCCTTGAGGTTACTTTGAGGTTCTTCCGGGACTTAGCATCCCTGCGGCCCGGTCGTCGACCAGACCTCCTGGTTGCTGGACTGATCAACCAGGCTGTTGGACGCGGCTACTCGCAATGAGGCTGCGAGCAGGCTACTTCACCTAGATTTCTACACACATTTATCGTTTCAACTACAAACTTTATCTTCCCTCCCTTCAAACTTTAGTAACTATTCCCTTCCCTACTTCCCTCCCATTATTATCCATTACTATCCCGAGATCTATTACTATCCTGCCTCCTAGCCTATTTATCGCCAGCTCCACCTACTACCCTCCAACATTTACAAGACACACTAGTCCCTATCCGAATTGGAACTGCCCAAACTGTGACCATTATCCAAATCCATTATCCTGGTGAAGGCTGTATTAATCTCCAAAATTAGCCCAACCTAGAATTCAAACACTGTCTACACACCAATGTATAATCTCTACGTATATGTTACTAAATGTGGCAGGTGTAAAAGTACAATAGAAGTCGCTACATATTACCGAAATTAATTTTATGTAGACAAGTCTACCTCAAGGGTGATGAACTAACCCGCTAAATCACTTGGAACGCGGTAAATGGGGGAAAAGGACGGGCGGTGTCGATGGGAATGGGGTCATTGGGGTCTTAGACGATAGGTGGTGGTTAGGGGGTAAGTGGTGATGGGGGAGGTGGTAAGAGGGGGAGGAGAGGTGGTGGGCGTTAGGACGATTGGAGACTGATCTCTTTGTGCTTTCAGCCACAGGTAAACCAGATATGCACTCCCATGCTACCTGTGCTACTACCTCTACCCCACAGCGGGTAAATCACTGTGAATCAACTAGGCGAGTACTGTACAGCTGCGTCTCTCACACACACAGCTGCATCCCTCGTCGCGTCTCACGCCCAGCCCCATTAAGTGTTTCTGAGAAGCAAATTGTCTTTTTATGCACCGTGCTCCGGCGCTTTGAAGTGTGCCCGTGTCGCAGGCTGAGAACAACAAGGAGAAGAACGACGTTAAGCGTTCAGGAAAAAGACTCGCAAAGACCATTAAGCAGGGCAGGGGGGGGGGGGGCAGAAAGGGTGTGTGATAGATGCAGGAAGGTGAAAGGTTAAGATTTGGAGGACGGGAAGAAAGCCATGATAAAGTGTTGTGAAATCCTTGCACTGTATCCACATTTCGCTTCCAGTAGATGAACGACATATGAGATTCAGAAACAAGTAGTGTATTGTGAGGACTAATAATAAACAAACTCCCCTATGACTCTAATGTCCCCATTGGCCAAACTATTATGTATTAACGACAAGACCTACCATTAATGTATGATGACTTACTGGAAATATGTAGCTCTTGAAATAGCACTTTCTCTAACTAGTTGACATTGTAACCATAAGGTGTGAAGGATAGATGAAATTGTTTATGAAATAATCTAAGATGAGGTCTGATAAAGGCCTTTTGTGCCCTCTGTAATTCTTTTGCGCTACCGCTCACAGGATGAGTATGGGGTGCACAATAAACTAGCCGACTTCGGCGGCAACAGTCAAATCAGTCTTTCTTACCAGGGGAGAACTAAGGAACCATTTACTAACATCTTTATTGACAAAACTAATATAAAAATTTTCCTAAACCGAATGCAGGCGATGAGTCACAATAACGGGGCTAAATTATGTTGACCAGACCACACACTAGAAGGTGAAGGGACGACCACGTTTCGGTCCGTCCTGGACCATTCTCAAGTCGATTGAGAATGGTCCGAATATTTTAACTCTTATTACAGTCAGGTGCTGCTCGCATTCAGACACACAGAACAGGGATCATACCAAGACAAGAGGTTCAAATTAAGGATTGAAACATTTACATCCAGGAGACACTGATTTATCATACAATTGATTTTTCAATTTACTAATTTGAAATGCAATCAAGGGGACCCGAGCAGGACTAAAGCACGGTCAGTTCAACATCAAAGTCTCTGAACAAATCCACGAAGGCCGTGACGAGGGTTCGAACCTACGTCCGAGAGGATCCCAGACGCTGCCTTAGTCGACTGAGCTACGACATGGTTAAAAGAATTGTGACTATGTTCATTTGATGCATCACGCTATTGTGATAAAGTCTCTGTTTTCAATCTGTCTGTCAACCATGCTAAGCGCGTAGCTCTATATCTTGCAGTTGAAATTCCTCTAAATTTAACACCGTCCGTCTGGCACCCTAACAACGAAATCACTGGAGCTGTCTAAACAATCTTCAGGTCACTTATACAGTATCTAACTTTTCGTGCCAGGAAGAAACCGTCAAAGAACCTGGATAGGAGAACTCTAGAATCAGACTACAGCTAATTATATTTTACTTTCCTGCTTCGTTCCTCCCTCCACTTTTCTTAACGCTTTCCTCTCCTACGTCCTGAACCTCCTCTGAGCCCCCCCCCTTCTGTATTTAACGTCACCACCGATTACGGCCTATTCATGCCCGTGCCATCTCTTGGGTGGCTTAATCTTTATCAATCAATGGTCAACACCGAGGTTCCCTGGGCCAGGCACGGCTCCTGTGCCAGGTAAGTTTCCTACGGGCTCATCATATCCCGTGCTACTTGGAACTTGTTCCGAGTAGCTGAATCCATAAAACCGAGGTTCCCTGGCCCGTCTGCTCCGTCTCCCACACCACCCGTCATGGTGACTCTCACCATCACCGCTGAGGATCAAAAGAAAACGAAAGGTACAAATTGAATCGACAAAGATACCTAGAATTACGGGTTCACCATAGCCCGTGCTACATGGACACTTCGTTCTGAGTAGCTAAACCTTAAACAACAAGATGCCTAGAAGCCAGGTCTGGTGCAGTGGCTTTGTCTGGAAGGATTAACAACGGGCAGCGACGAGGCTTTGCACAAGTTACAGCCCCGCTCCAGTGCCAGGTAAGTCCACTACGGGCTCACCGTAGCCCGTGCTACTTTGAACGTTTTGTTCCCAGTAGCTTTAACAACGAGGCTTTGCAGCAGCATCACGGGTAAAAAGGGGGTGAACCGCTGTCATACAAAGCATGGGCTTTACCTGTAAGGAGTCCCTGGTTATACAAGTACCTTTGTGGAGAATTCAGTGCTTACCTGTTGTTGGCTCCTGGGATCAATGTCCCCGCGGCCCGGCCTCACCAGGCCCTCCAGGTTGGTCTGGTCAACCAGGGTTAGATACAGCTGCTTGCAGTCTGACGGACGAGTCACAGCTCGGTTGATCACAATTTATTAACGTTTCCCCATTTGTAAAGAAGTTAAAACACCACCTCCCTGTCTTAACAGATGCATTCCATCAATGTGCAGCCAGGTCCGCCTTACCGTTGGCTTTTGCAGAAAACGTTTTGCTTTGGTCCATTAAAGAAAGATAGTCAACAGTGGGCAGGCAGAGGCTCCCTGCTCTAAGCCCAGTTTGGGCAAGATTTTTCCTTATATTTCAGTCGAGTTGACTTTAAACGCTTTCAAAAGCGTTGCTGTTAGTGCTATTGGCGTCTAACTTTTCTATGTGCTCGGCTTTATAAAGCGGTGCTATTTCAACTAATGTTTAATATCAGGTAAGTCACCGGTATCTAGGGTGTCTTCATACCATATTATTTAATATAGAATTCCAAAAGTGTGTGCCTAGGGCGGAGTGCCGGGCGTGTCGTTGACTGTAGATTGGGCTCTGAAGTGTTGTTCTACTCCAAGCCAGCCAGGCTGGCCTTGTGATAACTCAACCCGTCCTCAGACCAAGTCCATTCCATCCAGCGGTCGACCCCAAAGACGCAATAAATGTTAAAACTGATGAAACCGAGTCTTGTGTAAAGCTTTTTTCTTTTATAAACATTGGGGGGGGGGGGGCGGTTGGTGGCGAGATTAACGAGCAATTGGCCTTTGTTAAGGAGGACAGGCAGCGAAAATAGACTCCCCGGATTTGGTGTTTCACTTTCATAGTTTACCAAACAGCATTCAATTATTGCAATTACAAATGTTAATATATGAATTTTACTTTCATAAGATATAAGCAAGTTGTCTAGCACACGAAAATCTGCACACAGAAATAACATCACACAGGATCAGAAGACATTGTACTATGTGCAGAATCCCCCTCCCCCCTTTTTGAAAAGCAAAGGTGCAATAGGTACTCTGAGAACTATCAACACCAGAGGCACAAGACTGCTCAACACACTTCCACTACACACACGAGACATAACTGGCCGACCCCTCACTGTTCAAGTTCTCTTGATAAACACCTCCAAAGAATACCTGCTCAACCAGGCTGTGACTCTTACGTCAGGCTGCGAGCCGCGTCCAACAGCCTGGTTGACCAGTCCAGCAACAAGGATGCCTGGCCGAGGACCGGGCCGCGGGGAAGCTGATCTCCGACACCAACGCGCAGGTTAAGCAAACAAGAGGAAACTAGATTGTTTCCTCCAAGGAGTGCCGGACCAACCGGGCTGTGGTGGGTATGTGGGCCTGCGGGTCGCTCCAAGCAACAGCCTGGTGGACCAAACTCTCACACGTCAAGCCTGGCCTCGGGCCGGACTTTGTGAGTAGAAGAACTCCCAGAACCCCATCAACCAGGAATCAAGCAAACGTCGACCCATTGAGCCACAGTTCAAGAAGGTGAAGTGCCTTTCGTCCAAATCCAATGCCCCCCCCACCCAACCCACCCATTTCCTAGACAAAGACTCAATTCCAGCCATAGCCATTAAGATCTGGCTGTGTAGATAGGCGCAGTTCCACTAACCAGGCAAAATGAGCCGGACTGGCTGATGTGGGCCATGATGACCCACCACGTGGGTCAAATTTCACACATTATGCCTCTTCTTCCCTGTTTAAGCAGTGATAACTAATCCACATCCTTGGATGCTGTCACAAATAATGCAGCATTTGTCGATGCTTTTGTATCGAGAAAAAAGCATAAAAGAACTCGATGCTTTTGTAGTCTACGAATACTTGACATCAGTCTTGGTACTGTCATTTATATAGACAGTGTGAAGCTAGAGAAAAAGATAAAAAAGCACGCTTGTGAGAGGGGCGCCTACTGGAATGTATGCAGGTGAGCAGGCTTATTTTTGTGGATGAAGTGAGGGGAGAAAAAAAACAGGCAAAAAAAAAAAAACCTTTGAGCTGATTAAGCGAGGGAGCAGTGGCATGTGTAAAGATAAAAGGAGTGAGTGTCTTATCTCCTATCACAACCCTTTGATCATATGCTATGCCCGCCCCCCACATCCAAGGATAGCATGAAGTATGGCTTCACACTATCAGATGTGCCCATAGGGACCTCTTGGCCACGGGCACAGACTAAACACTCTTCCATCTCAATACTGGAGTGAGTGACCACGTGGCCACTACACCCCGACATTCACGCGTCACAAGCTGGCCAAGATCAATCGTACCCACAGATACTGGAGTACACCTCGATTCGTATTCCACCCACGTTGTTAAAGATTCGCTACCTGGAACAGAGTTCCAAGTAGCACGGGCTATGGTGAGCCCGTAGAAACGATTCCACCCACAACAAACACGCCCCGCGCCACACAACCATCCACCACCATAATTAAAACGGCATCGCATGCCTAACTCACAGGAGACATCTCCCGTTCACGAGGCTAACCATAGCCCGTGCTTCTTGCCCCGCTCCTGTGCCAGGTAAATTAAGGGCTCACCATAGCCCGTGCTACTTGGAACTTGTTCCGAGTAGCTTAATCTATAACAACAACAACAGCCTAACTCACGGACATATGCAGTCCTAGGTCAGGAAGGCTAACGGCGTTCTGGTTAGTGACGGTCGATTCCTGAAGCGAGAAATTTGGTTAATACAAGAAACCAATTTGCGTACGTGTAGTTACTGATCCATCTCTCAAAGCCATGACACTAGACAAGTGCGTTCAGGAAACCCGAGGGCTGGCGGGCAGAGGTATCTTGGTTATCTTGAGGTTATCTTGAGATGATTTCGGGGCTTTTTAGTGTCCCCGCGGCCCGGTCCTCGACCAGGCCTCCACCCCCAGGAAGCAGCCCGTGGCAGTTGACTAACACCCAGGTACCTATTTTACTGCTAGGTAACAGGGGCATAGGGTGAAAAACTCTGCCCATTGTTTCTCGCCGGCGCCTGGGATCGAACCCAGGACTACAGGATCACAAGTCCAGCGTGCTGTCCGCTCGGCCGACCGGTAGATCAAACCTTCAACATTCCGTGTGGCGAACTACTTGCGACAAAGTGAGTCACAGCAGAAGTCTGAAGCAGGCGCTCAGGAGTCTCTTATCAGGGTTATCATCCTCTGACCTGCTTCCCAGAAAATACGAGCAGGTGGAGCGGCTCACCCGACGGTATATATAGAGGGTTAATGGTCTTGGTGACTGTGACTAATACGTCAGGCTGCGAGCAGCCGCGTCTAACAGCCTGGTTGATCAGTCCAACAACCAGGAGGCCTGGTCGACGACCGAGCCGCGGGGACGCTGAGCCCCGGAAGCACCTCAAGGTAAGGTTGGTGAACACTAACGCAAATGAGAATTTAACCTAAGTTTAATTAGAATGATTAGAGACTTCCCTCCGGAAAGTATCCGGTCGCCTATTAAGATCCTTGGAGAAGTGATCGGGAGACAGTTTACTACCGACGAGGTTGTGGTGATGCGGCTTACTGCGAACACGAGCTTGTTCCGAAGTGTGAACAGATAGCATCGCTGCACGCCGGAGGGAGGGAATTTTCAGAGGGGGAAAACATGTTAGAGGTGTATTGCTTGATAAACATTAAGCCAGCCAAGAGGTGGCACGGGCATGAATAGCCCGTAATGTCAGAGGATAATAACCCTGATAAGTTCTCAGGCGTTCGGAGAACGCCGGAGAACATGTCAACACACTTTTCGTCAACACACACTCAAGTCGATTTCACAATCTACTTGAGAATGGTCCAGGACGGACCTAAACGTCGTCATCCCTTCACCTTCTAGTGTGTGGTCTGATCAACTTACTTTACCCACGTTATTGTGACTCATCGCCTACATGTCAACACACTATTGCAGATACACAACCCCGAACATTAAGATTAATGCACGGAGAACACTTTAATACCTGTAAAAGAACACCAAATAGAGCTTTGAAAAGTCAACAGGATCAAGGAGGATCGGCAAGGGAAAATGAAAACTTGAAGCATCTGGTAAAAGTAATGATAAAGTGAACGAAGGAGGTGTAGGGTGTCAAGTAATTAAAAGCAACTTTTGCAGGAAACTCTTGGGCGTTGACAAGATTAACTAGTATTTATCAATTTCAAACTTTGGTGAGCACGAGATTAAAAAAGCACTAAAACTTTCCTCCTTTGACACGTTGCTCAGGTACACGCTCGACGAGGAGAGGACATTAGCAGGAGAAAGCACCAAGCCGATTGATTGATTGATGAAGATTAAGCCATCCAAAAGGTGGCACGGGCATGAATAGCCCGTAAGTGGTGGCCCTTTGGAGCCATTACCAGTGGAGGTGCAACTGCACCCTGCGTGACGGGAGATGTCTCCCGGACCAAATGGTGACCAAATGGTCGCACCAAGCCATTACGACTATATGGCACTGGGGAAGGGATCAGGATAAGGATTTTGGATGGGACGGGGGGAGGGAATGGTGCCCAGCCACTTGGGCGGTCGGGGATTGAACGCCGAACTGCAAGAAGTGAGACCGAAGTGTTGTACTGTCACAGTTTAATACATTTCTATGGGAAGTATCTTGAAACTTCGCCTCCGTTTCTATGGGAAGTATCTTGAAACTTCGCCTCCGTTTCTATGGGAAGTATCTTGAAACTTCGCCTCCGTTTCTATGGGAAGTATCTTGAAACTTCGCCTCCGTTTCTATGGGAAGTATCTTGAAACTTCGCCTCCGTTTCTATGGGAAGTATCTTGAAACTTTGCCTCCGTTTCTATGGGAAGTATCTTGAAACTTTGCCTCCGTTTCTATGGGAAGTATCTTGAAACTTTGCCTCCGTTTCTATGGGAAGTATCTTGAAACTTCGCCTCCGTTTCTATGGGAAGTATCTTGAAACTTCGCCTCAATTTCTATGGGAAAGTATCTTGAAACTTTGCCTCCGTGGCACTGGTGAGGGCTACGGAGCTGTCTGGGAGACAGCCTTCACAAAATATTTACTGCCGAGATGCATCCAAACCATTATTGCCTCATGACACTGCAAGACCAAATGTGTCGGACATTTTCCGCCGCACTGGTTCAGGTGCGCAATCTTTAGAAGGAAGATCGGTCCGTCTAAATTCGTTCTAAAATTATATTATTTCAGAGTACAAATATGTTTTATCGTGTCCCACATTCACCACCCATATTAGAGTAAATATATCATGTCTCCATTACGTACGTAATGCTCGGAATTACGAGGCCTGGTCGACGACCGACGCTAAGCCTCGGAAACACTTCAAGGTAACTTTAAGGCAAGGAAGCGTCTGATACTTAGACGGACCCAGGGAGATCTCCAAGCCACAGCCCCGCTCCTGTGCCAGATAAGTCACGGGCTCACCCTAACCGGTGCTATTTGGAACTTTTGTTCTGAGTCGAGAGAGAACTGGATAAGCACCTCCAAAGGATACCTGATCAACCGGGCTGTGACTCATACGTCAGGCTGCGAGCAGCCGCGTCCAACAGCCTGGTTGATCAGTCCAGAAGCCCCGGAAGCACCTCAAGGTAGGTAAGGTAGCTGAATCTAAAAACAACAGATCTCCAAGCACACTTTAATCACAGTCAGGTTGCAAGCGGCGAGCCCCAACTCTCTGATAAGGCGATAAACTGGAGTCTTTATCCCAGACCTTTTAGCCAATTACCCCACAAACCAGCACCAAAGTAACCTTTCTACTCGGAAAGTTGATAAAACATCTGTTATCTTTTTGCACAGAGGCCAGTAAATTTACGAAGGAACTTACTCCTCTTTGTATGGACATCAGAGGTCTACTGTTGTTCAATATATTCCCAGCAAGTATAAGAAATATTCCCGAAACAAAAGTGGAAGTTTACAAGAAAGAACTGGACAGTTTTCTGCAAGAAGTGCCGGACCAACCGGGTTGTAGTAGCTATGTGGGCCTGCAACCGCTCTAAGCAACGGCCTCTTGGACCAAACTCTTTCAAGCCAAACCAGGCCGGGCTTGGGGAATAGGGGTTATCTCGAGATGATTTCGGGGGTTAGAGTTAGAGTCCCCGCGGCCCAGTCCTCTACCAGGCCTCCTTTTTGTTACACCCCTGCCCCCCCCCCCCTAAGAAGCAGCCCGTAGCAGCTGTCTAACTCCCAGGTACCTATTTACTGCTAGGTAACAGGGGCCTCAGGGTGAATTAAACATTTTGCCCATTTGTCTCCGCCTCCACCAGGGATCGAACCCGGAACCACAGGACTACGAATCCGAAGCGCTGTCCATTCAGCTGTCAGGCGCCAGGGAAAGAAGAGCTCTCTGAATCCCCCATTCATTTACCTTTCTTCCTTAGCTGCCCCTTCCGCCAGGTTTAGGCCAATATGGACTGGTAGGCATATTCGCGTTGGGTAGGGAGGTAGAGAACAACACCAGCTTGTTGAATCAAATGAGTAATGTGACCGCTAGTGCCCGCGTGCCCCGGTGACCGCCAGATTGACCGCGTGCCCCGGTGACCGCCAGAGTGACCGCGTGCCCCGGTGCCCTGGTGCCCCTCATCAACTAGTACCGCCACTTAATCACTGGTCATCGTTACATCCGCTCGCCACCCAGGCTGTTGGTTACTTTTCCATCTAAAGCTGTTTAAGATTCAGCTACTGGGAACCAATAGTTCCAAGTAGCACGGGCTATGGTGAGCCCGTAGCTTACCTGGCACAGGAGCGGGGCAAGTAGCATGGGCTATGGTGAGCCCGTAGTGGACTTACTTGGCACAGGAACGGTGCTTCGTGGCGATTTAAAGTATGTTGTTGTTGTTTGAGATTTAGCTACTCAGAACGAAGTGTCCATGTAGCACGGGCTATGGCGAGCCCGTAAGTATTTAAAGTAGAGCGCCAGCCTTTATATACTAGCCCCAACACCACATAACACGTTAGTACACTCTAAACTACCAGCTCTATTACTTAAAATCTGGCGGAGACTACTGTAGGCAAATTTTTATACTTTGTGTGATTACGTAGAAAAGTAGTCTTAAATTATGTGAATGCGCTCCTCGTAAGGCTTAAACGACTCTGCTATATGAAAGTCCTATACTCTGGTGCGTATGACAATAGTTCACATATCTTATTTAAACAACTCCCGTATGACGATTGGAGCACCGGTGTTATCGCTGAAGCCGAGAACAGATCAGTTGAGTTTAGAAAGGAACACATTATGGTCTTATTTATATTTGCTGACAAGTTACAAGTGAAATCTAAGATGGTAAACAGGTGACACGCACAAGCTGAAGGATCACAACACACCAGTACAACAGGAGTACATGCCACTCTGCTCGTCCACACACAACAGCTGATCTGTCCAGCAGGTGAAGATGGCTGGCCCTTGTAGGTAGCATCTCCCAGCGTGCTGGATAATCCCACCGTGTGTGTTACTGTTGCTCCTGGCACCACCAACCCGTACATTGTCACCCGCTCAGGCCAGCAGAGACCGATACACCATATAGTAGCGAGGTTTGATAAATTAAAAGCTCAGTTCTTCTTCTTGTTGATAGTAGGTGCAGTTTGCATGAAGGATTGTCAATCCTTCTGATCCTTCAGCTTGTGCGTGTCACAAGCTTAGTTTAAAAACTAAATTTAAAACAACCCGGCACCCCTCACACACAACAGGCGCACTAGCAAACTAATTTTAAACGAACCACAATATAAAGAACTTGACCTACGAGTTTCTTCCGCTACAATCACTTCCCCAATCTTCAAGTAACTAGCACATTCCCAGACCACGAGCCCCTCCCTCATCAACACCCCTCCCCCCCCTCACCTCCAGCACACACCATACTACTCGCATGACCACACGTTGACCTTGCTCCACCTTCTCACTCCTGCTTCGGACAAGTGTACCAGATTTCTGCATCCACCCCAACCCCCCCCCCCGCCCCGGCCCCACCTCTTCCCTCCTACCCCTCATACCCTGCTGCCATGCACCCAGCCCCATCTTCCATCACTGGCTTTACTTCATCCACAACGCTAGAGCTAGGGGAAGTACCCTAGCTCTAGTACCTCTTACCCTACCCTCTAGTGCTAGTGAGCGTGTCCCAAGGGTGCCTTTTCAATCTTTTTTTCCCAATCTTGCTTTTTCAATCTTTTTTTCCCAATCTTGCTTTTTCAATCTTTTTTTTCCCAATCTTGCTTTTTCAAGGGTTGTTTGTCCAACCTTTGACAAACAACAGAGCGCACTGGGGGTGTTTGTTCCCTACAATGGGGGTCGAGTATTTTTGTCATTGGCGTTTAAAGGCATTGCAGTTGCATTATTACCGCCGTCTTAATCAGGTTTTTCCTGCGTGTTGATCAGTGCCTCGTCTGGTTCACCTTCGATTAAAGGCGTGTGACGTACAAGACAACTGAACTGAAGGCGTTAAGTAGGACATGAAGTAGGGCAAAGTCATCCCCGCCAGCCCTCGACAAGCACCCAGTCAACAATTCCTGCCAATCATCCATCACCCAAGAAACTCCATTAGGCTACTATCTATCATAAAGTGTCAAAAGCAACCTCTCCCGGCTGACTGATCAGCCAGATTATTGGTGCCTACAGCTCTCACTCCGGACCTTGGCATTGGCACACCTCTACATACTTCTCCAGCACATCCCCCCCCCAAGAATCCCAGCACTGTCACGTACCTCTTTTCCTTCCCCTTAAGCTACAGCCAACAGGACCACACCCACCCGTGCTGTAACAACTTCAGGAATCTGTATACCAGTTGAGAGGCGTAACCAAAGAGTCGAAGCTCAATCCCCGCAAGCATAACTAATCAAGTACAGCATCCCCCCCCCCCACCCGTTGTTTAAGATTCAGCTACTGGGAACTAAAAGTTCCAAGTAGCACGGGCTATGGTGAGCCCGTGATGGACTTACCTGGCACAAGAGCGGGGCTAAAACTTGTCCTCCCCACCCGCCGTCCTCTCTAGACTATCCGGGAGACGGCACTCTTCCCCTGTAGCCAAGGGCTAGTACCCGACCCAGCCGTCCACGACCTCATCTAGGACCACCACACCGGCTGCCAACAGAAGCGTGTCGCCGGTTACCACACGCACAAGACCAGATCACGCGGGAATTTATCTGGACAATACTGTCAAGGCTTCCTCAAGTACGTTTATCGAGACAATAAAATACATCTCAAAGGGATTTCTTGTGTAAAGGGGGAAATGTATATGTTTATCTCTCAAAATATTTGGTAATATGTTTATTGTTTGTGATGTGCGTATGTATGTATTAACACAATGTACTGAACGGGGTGAGAATAGCTTGAGCTACCTCATCCCTTTGAAATAATTGTATTGAGGTAAAATACACAATTTAAATTTCTCAAAAGGATAAGAGTACCTTAGGCTCCTTCATCCCCCCCCCCCTGGCAGTTATACAGAGGAACTCTAGAGTCGCTGTTTATATTGACTGGCCCAAGTGTGGCTACCGGAATTTCCACCACGTCAAGAGTAAACATTCCCTTAATGTGTAAACCAAAGGAGGAAGGTAGACCAATCAAATTGGCTAAAATGTGAAGGGGTATTAAATTTCCCAATTTACCACTAGGCTACTTTATTAGTTTACAAACAATATCATGACAGACCACCTGAATTAAAATTTCATCGACGAAAAAAGTTCTGTAAAGCTTCTCATTCTTCTCCCCCACGCTAGCTTAATGACCGAAATATTCGTCGTCGTTGCTGTAACGCAATAGCCTAATTTGAAATTTTGTAGTAGATTCTGTTAAGAATTTTTATTGGGAAACACACTTAGGCTTCAGAGATACAATTCCAAGAAGCTTGACAATGCGAGCCACGTTTACCTTATCACTGGGTAAAGATGACACTATTCATGCCCATGCAACCTCTTGGGTGGCTTAATCTTCATCAATCAATTTGGGTGGCAACCATCTGTCACGCTTTGTCCACCTTAATGACTACACACATGTTCAGCGCGAGGCTGTCATGACAGCCAGGCGGTGTGTGGCGTCACCCGCCCCACACATTTTTCATACAAGATATTTTTCACTCTTGACCGGGTTTTAACGGAAGGTTGAAATAAAGCTTTTTCCGTTAATGGCGTCTGGCTGTAGGCTGAAGATGTGTAGTGAAGCCCGGAAGCACCACGAGGTGCTAAACAATTAAGAGATTATGCTTCCAAGTCCGTGTGACCATTACTGGTTTACCAACCTCACTATACCACAGTAGTTGGGATAGTCACAGTTGAACACTGTCTAACGACAGAACTATGCAGCGAGGTCTTCTGGTACAGCCTCGTACCGACGTTGATATGCTATAACACAATTTTTAAATACACTAAACATAAAATGATGTGTACGAGTCAAGTTATTGAATTTTAAAAATGTGTATTTATAGACTAACCACACACAGTTTGGTCTAATTTTCAACTCATTTTGTCATTACCAACTCAAGAGAGGATCCGCCTGCTTTAAAGCAGTGCTAATCTGACTATATTGCCCGTTAATTTTTAATAAAACCTTAGTTAGGGCACCAGGAACTCACTGTTACATTAGATTCACCCCATAAAGATCACTATGGTCGCATGTTTTGTCGACTCCATTGTGCCAGGGCTGATGGAATCTGGCATTATACATAAATAAGGAGTTACTCTTGTGTCTGGGGCGCAGCAGACGGTGAGAGGAGGTGGGGGAGAAATCATTTCGGATATGACTCGCATATTGGCTAAATTTATGAACCAAAAGTGTTCTAATTTGCCTTCTGTGTGTGTATAAACCTACTACTGTATTTGGTCTCTTGTCTGTCCTTCCTTTCTCTTGTCTACTTTCTTTTCTTCAACTTTATTCTCTAGTCCCCGTCTCCATTGAGGGGACAGAGGGGCGACACCGTGACAGTGGGAGGAAAAACCCGGGATCGGGTGAAAAGTTAAGACAGAGAAAGGCAAGATAACCGAGAAGGAACACACTGGATAGAAACAAAGAGTAAGAAAACGGAGAATGAACATGATAAACTGGGATAATTCAAGGAGCAGTGAACGCAGCGTGAGCCCCAGTTGATCAGCCATGAGGCTCAGGAAGCAGTGTGGAGCACCGCGCAGTCAGGGGGGGGGGGGAAGACTATAATGATTCGGCAAAGTAAGTCTTTGTCAAGTAGGAAACTTTTGAGTCCCAGCGATCCATGACAAAAATCTGGGGTTACGATAATTTTAGCTAGCGTGGTTTTAAAATCTAGCTGACGATTTTTAACTAAATATATTTTTTAATATAAGCAGAGGTGGCGAGGTCCCTTTAACCGGACTCGGCGCCACCCTTAAGTGAATTCTACCACCTGCCGGATTTTATGTTTCATGGAAATTTAAATTGGTAGAAGGTAGATGTAGACGATCATCCTCTATGATAATGGGTTTGGAGAGAAAAAACTATTCAAATTAACTACAGGTAAACACAGCAGACTAGACACAGCCGCTAGAACAGGGACTGCATTAATGTATGCATATTTTGTATAGTTTATTTTCTAACATTTTGAATGTTGTGTTTGTCAGATGATCGTATTTGCTACCCTAGATTCATGATGATGTTACCCTGATGATTCAAATGTTACCCATGTTAGATTCATGATGCTACCCTGTCATGATGAAGGGATTCATCATGACAGTCATACAGGGACATGCCATCACCGGAAAATTTGGTTTGATTCTGACAATGTAGTGTTCTTCCCATATTAACTATCAGTTCTAACAACATTTATATACTAATGCTTTCGGGCCTTTGAAGGAGTGGTTTCTAATTTAAACTTGGATGTTTGGAACAGTAGACGGGGACCCCTAGGTCTAGTTCAACTTCATCCTTATTGCATGCTACCTTTGCTACCATCTGAATTTCTTTTTAACACATTTACGTGCATCTGCATTTATGCAGCTACCTTAGACTGTAGGAGAGGGAGCACATAGTTTATCAAGACCTGGCTACATGATGCTAAAAGATCCCCATCTCGCAGGATAGTCAGTCATACAGGACCATGTGATCAGTAGTCTGCACTGAAAAACTTTGTATTATGAGGATATAATCAAGAAGACAAGAGTGAATAAAGTAGAAATGCAACAGTCTCCATCTCGCAGGATGATTAGTCGTGTAAAGATCAACGGTTTCAAGCTCAACAGACCACAATGTAGGACTGAAAACGAGAGGCTTATTCACCCACAGGGTTATAAACCTATGGAACAGCCTACCCGCCGAAGCAGTAAATGCCACAACCGTTAAACTTTAAAATCCAGCTTGAAAAAACAAAAAACATTACAAATGGGGTGAGGGGAGACCTTTGACTTCCTGTCCTCGTCAAGGCCACTAGTGTTAGTAGCCCTCGGGTAAATATTTTATTTTTTATTATTATTATTATTTATACATTAGGTACATCTGCATTTGTGCAGCTACCCTAGGATATATGAAGGGGAGTACAGTGTGTCAAAAAAGCTAGCTACATGGTGCTCAAAATCCCCATCACACAGGATGGTTAATCATATAGAGGCATGTGATAAGTACTCTGCACTGGCAGACTCCGGGTGCATTATGAGGATATCTTCGGGTAAATTTTTTTTTTATTAAGAAATGAGGTACATTTTTTTTTCTTTATTAACATATTAGGTACATCTGCATTAATGCAGCTACCCTAGACTATATGAAGTGGAGTACAGTGTGTCAAAAAAGCTAACTAGGTGATGCTAAAAAATCCCCATCACACAGGATGGTTAGTCATACAGAGGCATGTGATAAGCGGTCTGCACTGGCAGACTCCGGATGCATTTTGAGGATATCAACAACACAAGATTGAATAAGGTAGCAGTGGTAATACAAGTCCCCATCTCGCAGGATGGTTAGTCATACAGGGCCATGTGTTTAATAGCCTGCACTGGCAAATTTTGGGTATACTGTGAGGATATCTTCAAGAATACGAGAGTGAATAAAGTAATTGCAAAGCTCCAGGTACCTCATGCCAACTGGTCTGAAAGGTCTAATAACTGGGCATTCAGTGATGTAGTGCGGGAGATCATGCCGTAGTTCCTGCTCACAGAGTTTGCAACTGGAGTGCTCAGGATTGGGAGACCCGTCACCTGCAGCCACCTGCCACAGGTAACGGTAACCCAACCTGATCCTTGCAACCACTGTGTCGCACAGTCTAGTGGACGTTTTGTGCTGTCCATAGATGTAGGTTTCAGATCTGAACAAATCATAGCTTTTTATACTAGTACTTTCAGGTCGTTGGGAGTCAGTAAGTTCTTTCCTATCAGATCTGAATGTTTGGACCAATACAGTTTTGACAGCACATCTGCATTGCAATACAGCATAAAGTCTAGGCAATCTGCACGGACCTTTCAGTCCATATATTTCCTTATAGAATAGTGTCGTCGCAACAACGGTATGTACTGTAGTTAAAACGTATTAGAAAAGTAAACTAATTTTCATAATTTATAACAAAATTAAAGGCACCTTTGAGGAAATAAACGAGACAAATGTCTAGAGCAACTCTTGATATTCAACTTCAGTATTACTATGCAAGTGCGCGCTTGGGTCCGTCATTGTGAGCAGAAGCAGCGGCACCAGATTATCTTACCCATCCCCACGCTGCTGCTGCTGCTGCTGCTGCTCCTCCCCCCAAGGTAGACAGCACCAGCACCCAGCCAAATGCATGGCCCGTCACATGCCTCTGCTAAGTCATTACTCGCAGCTTGACAAATAGGATATCAGTTACTTCACAGCATAATTACCAGCGTACCCAGCTGCTGGCACTCACCAGTTCACATGTTACTTTGCAGTCTACCGCATCATAACACCAACGAAATGGGGCGATTCGGGAAGCTGACGATAACTACCGAATTGAATATCGTTTCCACCACTGAGAACGAGTGGTGTAAACACAGCACATGTCGCAACACTTGACTGTTGGCCGGGTATCTGGTCCTGGCTCACCTTGACAGGAGGGTGGGGACAAGGAACGAGGCTGTGAACGGAGGCAAGAGGGGGAAGGGAAGAAGTGTACAGGAGGACGAAGGAAGGAGTGGAACAAATTAGAGGTTAAGGATGTGATATGGGTGAGGAACAATGGGGGGTGAGAACCCACAGTATACCATTACAGTTTATTTAACCTACAGGGATGCTTTAGGGGCTATTCATGCCTTTAATCTTAATCAACCCTACATGTATAAATTATACATTCAATGCCCAGGCATTGAATGTATAATTTACACATGTAGAGAGGATGTACGAGGCAAACATAAGAGGATGTTTGCCTCGCGCTTCTAGGGTCGCCGCGGGCCCTCAACCCCTCTGGTTACTCTGCTATTGTTTGCATCAATACATTCACTGAAAAGAAACATACTATGCTACGTTACCAGATCAGCACAGTTACAGGGACCGAGGTCCTAGTGACCAATTATACACGCCAGTGAAAATATTACTGCAATTAAATTTTTTTTTAGAGAGAAATTCAACACAAAATAATGAAGAATATTGCTGAAGCGATGCGGAATATTTCCCGACTAGCCTCACTTAACATTCACAAGCTTTAATGGTCTTACAGTAACAATTATTCTATATTAAAGATTCTCTAAGTCGTGATCCATTTGTGTGGTTAAAGAGTATGGTAAACATGTCTCCATTCCACAACTACAAACCTTGCAAGTTATAAGTGATTTTAGACCGCTTTAGTCCCGCCATTATTTTAAAGATTTGCATAAGCTGTTACGAATAAGAAGTTCCTAATTATACTAACGAAATATTTGCAGAAAGTAATGCTGCAGACTTGTTGCAGAGTGTCGCACCGCCGTGGCAATAGAGCCACTAGCGAGACCAGTAGACCATAACTGGCTGACTAAAGTAATGGAGGAGATAAGTAACGCAACACGAGTACCAGGGTGTCTGAGTGAGCACTTGGCGCGTGGGGCATACCAGGTTACCAGGCCACGGAGGGGGTCCCAGGACAGGCTGGTGGTGTTGAAGGAGGGAGGGAAGGGGAGTGCCCCACAATCGACTTGGAGAATGGTCCAGGACGGACCGAAACGTCGTCGTCCCTTCACCTTCTAGTGTGTGGTCTGGTCAACGTAGGGAAGGGGGAATGGATAGGGGGAGGGGGCATATGGGTGGTGGTGGGTCGAGTTCGAAGGGGGAAGGCCGAAGAGAGCGGGGGGTGTAAAAGGAAAAACTGGGAGGGATTAATTTGCCTTGAGTGGGCTCAGAGGATCAAAATTCTTGCCTACTGGTCTCTAGCCAGGCCTCCTGGTTGACGGTCTGGTCAACCAGGCTATTAGACGCCACTGCGCTTCGTACCCCTCTGGGGTATCAGAGGATACCTCTCTGGTATCTAGCAACTACGTATATGGGCACGCAGTTACCAGATACCCTTTCGAAATGCATGAAATTCCCTCTTTAAAAGTTGCTCTTTTTAATTAGAGGGCAAAAGTTAAAATCTTGACTAATACTTACAAGTCTCGATACCATTAGACACCTACGTCTCAACGGGCTACCTCAGACGTTGTCAAGCCTTCTGGATACTTAAGGGTGCTGAGGGTATGGACTGGAACGTTAGGAAAATGACAACTGCCCAGTCTAAAATGTTACGTTAAAAGCCAGAATGAGACTACAAACCATTCATTCGAAATCATTCGACACAGACCATTCACTCGTAGCTACACTATTTTAAATAGTCAGGGACCAAGTGGATGGTCCCTTAGCAGGGCAGGGAGAGGTCCGGGAGGACAGGTAAGGGAGCCCCCGCCTCCCCTGAGGCCAGATAACTGGAAATTTACAATTATTAATTACACATTTAGAGAGACTTAATTTACATCCGCTTTCAAATCCATGAACATTTTAGACCTTGTTAACACACTCAAAGCAAAGTCACAATATACAATACACTATTAATTCCAATCCGACTTTAAATTTTGAGTCAACAATCTAGGTAGGAAAATGATAGTAGATAACCACCTCAGTCGTTACGACCACTACTGAACCACGACCGTTACAACCCTCTACACGATTACTGTCGTCCACTTAACCCCCCCCCCCCTCCCTTCGGAAGGCCAACATTCCCTGGCCAATAACAGGGCGGTCAGTAAACAAGGGAGACGTTCCGCTGGGTAATTTAACCGAACAAAACAAGCCTCGCCGCTCGAATAATGCTTCACTGAACCGAAGACTTAAGAAAATCAACCTTTAACAGAAAATTACCGACAGCAGAAATTTTACGAAACCCTTACTAGACATGTCATTTTTTTTTAAATTCTTTAGGATTTAGAATATATTTTATTCACAATCTCCTCATTGTCTCCAACTCTCGCCTTAAAAGTCAGAATACAGTTTTTCCAGCTCCGTTGTAAATTCTGGAATTGTTATCTGAAGCTTCGTGCTAAAAAAAAATAACTTTGAATTATTACTTATCACAGCGATTACATAAGCTAGTCGCGACAGATAAGGTTTTTTTCTTTTTGGATTAGCCTCTTACCAAGCAACCATTAGCCTCTTACAAATAACTTTGAATTATTACTTATCACAGCGATTACATAAGCTAGTCGCGACAGATAAGGTTTTTTTCTTTTTGGATTAGCCTCTTACCAAGCAACCATTAGCCTCTTACCAAGCCTCTAGTTGCCTTACCAAGCAACCATTAGCCTCTTACCAAGCATGTGTGCACACATTCCCATCATTATTCTTGCCATGCATCATGGAGCCCTTGGCGAGTCTAGCGGATGACTGTCACTGCTACTCCCATCCTGCTATTAGAGTCCCACACTGGCAGATCTGCCGCACAGCCCCGCTCCTGTGCCAGGTAAGTCCACTACGGGCTCACCATAGCCGGTGCTACTTGGAACTTTTTCTTCCCAGTAGCTGAATCTTAAACAAGCTCTGCCGCACTGGTACACCATGTTGTTGTTAAAGATTCGCTACTGGGAACAAACAGTTCCAAGTAGCACGGGCTATGGTGAGCCCACCAGCTTCCCTTCGCTCAAGGTAAAGCTGACTACAACGGCAGTTCTCCCTACACGGGGAGATAAGATTACGACGCTTGTATCATCAGCTGTGATGACTGCATTCCAGGGGCAGAGTTAGAGTTCCCGGACACGTTTGTCATTGCTCTTCTGTTCTACGTGAGGTTTCTGTCCAAGCTGTTCTGTGGGCGCCTCACAGCTGAGTGGACAGCGCTTCGGATTCATAGCGCTGAGGATCCGGGTTCGATCCCTGGTGGAGGCGGAGACAAACGGGCAAATGTTTCTTTCACCCTGATGCTCGTTACCTAGCAGTAAATAGATACCTGGGAGTTATACAGCGGCTTCGGGCTTGCTTCCTAGGGGTGTGTAACAAAAAGGAGGCCTAGTCGAGGACCGGGCCGCGGGGACGCTAAGCCCCGACATCATCTCAAGATAACCTCAAGATAACGCTGAGCTGGCCTTAGGACACCAGATGTCAAAACCCCAGTCAAATTCCCCACCAGATTATGTCCCCCGAGCGGAATGCGACAAGCGTAATCAAGGTCGACTTCCTGAAGTCGACCTTGATAGACTTCAAATTTCTTACTGTAAATGACAAACCCTATAATTCCGCGACCAGTGAAAACTTTGGATTCTTCACACTTAGGTGTAAGAGCGAGAGATGACATCTGTGAAAATCTGTTCAAGCGCTATAGTTGTCACTAAGCATAAGGCTGCAACTCCTGGTTCCCTCCTGGCAGCCAGCATTCGTCGTGGTCTTACGCGTGTTTTGGGCGCCGACTTTATGAACAACTCTCACAAAGTTAAAATGAGCTAAGCTGCCTCAAGTCTCTCAATTTTCATATATACGTCGCCCGCGATCGCTTTTAGCAGACAAGCTTTACTGCTATTCCTTAACGAAGAGGGAATATCTGCGCTTCGATTGGCTGAAACAGTCTCATAGTTGAACATTTGACTGGGGTAGGGGGGGGGGAGTAAAGAGGATGGAGAGGCACAGGCGAAGGGAATAGTTTGGAAATGGAGAATAGAGCAAGTTACAATATGCTGACACCGTTTGGCAAATAAGCTAAGCTTGTTTTCTTATAGGGAGCTGTTGGTGTGTAAGGCTCTACCGTTCTTGTGCCAGGTAAAGTCCACTACGGGCTCACCATAGCACGTGCTACTTGGAACTTGTTCAGAGTGGCTGAATCTATAACAACCACGTGTAAGGCTGTTCACATGCTGGTCGCAGGCCGCCACCACCAGACGACCCCAGCACGCCCCCCCCCCCCCCGAGTGAAGAGAGACTACGGCCCCGCCCTCTTTACCCACCAGGATTAGGACAACCCTGAGGGATGGATGAATTTAACTGGACATACGACAGACCAATATCCTAGGGCAAACAAGTTTGGGCCTATATATATTCCGACACATTGTGACTATGCATTTAAGAATTTTCTAGAGAGGGGATTGAAAGAAAGCCACAGAGGGATGGCAGGTTCCACCCATGCCCCTACTTGGGGAGTAGAACAACTCTCAGAACCCCATCAAGCAGGAGGCGCATGGATGGGTGTTCACCGTTCCTCTCAGCCTTCATCCACCAACGTTACGGATGATGCACGAAGCTAGGCTCACAGGGTGAGTATGGGGTGCACAATAAACTAGCTGCCTCCGGCGGTAATAACAAACGAACTTTATGGTCCTTAAACCTGATGCCTAAAGCATGAATATTATAGCGCATGTCATTCATGCGAGACGTGCTGGTGTACTCTGCTATTTGTGCTTGCGGGGGTTGAGCTTTGGCTCTATGGTCCCGCTCTCAACTGTCAATCAACTGGTGTACAGATTCCTGAGCCTACTGGGCTCTATCATATCTACATTTGAAACTGTATGGAGTCAGCCTCCACCACATCACTACCTAATGCATTCCACCTGTTAACTACTCTGACACTGAAAAAGTTCTTTTTAACGTCCCTAACGTGTAGGTTATACCCCGTCATCCCACGTGAACCTGTGTATGGGTTCATATGTATGTAATTTGCAGCTTCCTCTGTTAGGGGGGACTGAGAGGAACTCCCATCCCACAGTTTGTAAAAAAATAATTATATATTTGCGGTGTATGTCATTCTTCCCACGCCAAAGTTAGGTGACAACATGCCGCTAAGTCCTGCCGCTGTCATGTACGTCCTAAGTCCTGCCGCTGTCATGTACGTCCTAAGTCCTGCCGCTGCTATGATCAGGGCGCCCATCATGGTAAGATTACAACTATTATTGGCAGGAGAGACCGGGAGGTTTAGGATTAAGCAGAAAGAGTCTAATATTCAAAGACTCCTCACGTGCTGGTGATTTCATGGTGCGTATTCTTACACATGTCCTAACTAGAATCGGCCCATTTACTTCCAACATTGTCATTGTAATTTATGAACCCTTTGCTCGAGTAAAATAGAACTATCCGAGACCGGTTGTTGTAGTCCCACGAGGTAACTAACTACTGGTCAAGTGTGTTATGTACCCAGGACGTAACAGGAGGGAGAGGCAGCCACGAGTAAAATACAATATCAATCTGGTCCATGTTTTTCTTCGCATCAAGAAACCCGATCTTAATCTCTCGTCTTAACCGGTCCCCATAACTTTATCAAAGACCAGAACATTGTCCAACGAACACACTGACGAGACATTCCTCGAGTCGCCCTGTAAATTGACCTGTTTCGTAAAATACGCCCGGACAAGAAAAAAATAAAAAAAATATGCCAGTGACCTGTCATTAACGTAAACAAGTCCTGTGGCGACGTGACCATTCTGCACTGTCATACGGTACTGTCATTTTAGATCCTGTCATCATCCAGTAAGCATCCTGGTTATGCTTACTTCTATAAAGTCTTCATGATAACTGAAGTACAGTGCGAACTTGACCAACCAACTTTCAGTGTTAAAAGTCCCGTTATCTCTGACACCAACGTGGGATACCACTATTCTTGCATCCCGTCCCCGCCCGACGATAAACATCCTGTCATTTGATAAGCGACTAACTCTACAACGAGCAGTGAACAGCAGAACATGTATTAAAAACTAAAAAAAATACCAAGCGTGAGTGAAAACAGTCATGAATATTTTTAATTTTTATTTACTGCCTTGTTTACAAGACGGTACAATGGGTTGAATGAATACGTTGGTAATCAAGTGGTAAGAGTACCACTTGGTACACTCTTTCGAAGCCACTGAGAAAACACATGAAAAAATTAAATACACGTGCATCTTTTTACACCATACACCCAAGCAGGTTATCTAGCAGCGGGTAATCCATATTATCTAATTCACAAACTAAGAATGTCATAGTCGCCCATAACGTCACCCTTCTAAAATGAATCTAAACTTTTTCCGAAAGATAAATATAATACGGACGTCCGTAAGGTATTCACCCCTTGAGTAAAGCATTATAATTTATTCGGTATTGACTGAACGATGGGAGTCGGCAGGATATATTGTCCCAAACCCTTAAATGATAGTTTTATAATAATGCCTGCATTAAGGCTAATGGTGGAATGAATAACTTGTAGATGATGTATACATTTGTCCACACGTGGCAACCGTGTTACGTGGCAAGACGCCAGGGGTCAACCTGGGTGGAGGGGGGAAGAGGGAGGGGGGAAGAGGGAGGGGGTGAAGAGGGAGGGAGAGAGAAAAGGGAGGGGGTTGTCGTGGTGGTGGAGGAGGGGGAAGAGGGAGGGAGGGAGGGAGGGAGACGGTGGAGGGGAAAGAGGGAGGGGGTGGTGATGGTGGCGTGGGGGGGGGGGGGAATGGGGGGGAAGGGAGAACAGGTGTATACGAGAGGCAGCCACGGAGGCCAGGTAGTGACGTCACATGTACCGACAAGGAATCAACAAGTGTGTGTGTGTGTGTGTGGAGGGCTTCCACCACCACCCCCCCTACCGCCTCACACTCCTCCCATCTCTGAACACAACCAACCACACTACCTACCACCACCACCACACTATCTACCACCACAAAGTCCAACTCGTCTAACTGGCAATTTTCATCCTAGTGCAACTCCGAAATTGACGGGCAAATTCTACGGCATTTTCATGTCACGAAATTTTAATATATATTCACTTTAGAGTCCAGAAAAATGGTTAAAACCCAACCTCATATTTCTAGGCCTAGCCTAGCACATGTGTATTATATTAGGCCTAGCATAGCACGTGTATTATTAGGCCTAGCCTAGCACATGTGTATTATATTAGGCCTCTGATAGCATGTAGTGGATCTAGGATGGTTAGCTTTTATCAGCAACAAACGCAAAAGCTTTTCCAGTTTATCCAAAATTCAATAGTACCAAATTCTACTTTAATTGCACATTACGTCAATATATGCACAAATGTCCACATCGTTACTGCAAGTATTTAAATTGGAAATTGAAGTAAGTTTATTGAGGTATAAACACACAAAGGGATGAGGTAGCTGAAACTATTCTCACCCCGTTCAGTACAATACAATTATATTATTATATTATATTATATTATATATATTATTGCATCGGAAGCAATAAACATCTTACCGAACACTGAGTGATAAACGTATAAATTTCGTATCTCAACAGGAGGATGGATACTAGTAGATATCATAGGCCCAAGTCCATCCGACGTGTGCTAATACAGACATACTTGCGCCTATTTTATGCCCACCATTATTTTTTTAATGATTTTGAATGCTCTGTCCCCCCCCCCACCCCTCACATCCAATCACCAACAACGTGGTTAAAGAGTGCAGTGAAATGCGAGTTTTCCAAACCTTTGGTTCTGGTTCAACTTGGTGGATAATCACACCTTCCGCCATGTGCAGTTTCAGTGGTGGCACCGTTCTGGAGAACCTCGCTTTATTAGTGATCCATCGTCCAATCAACCTCAAGTCAAATGCTGAGTTTTGGGCAACAACTGGCACAGACATGCCTTCAAAGCCTCTATTTAATATGAAGTAGCCTAACACTTTCGAGATCCCCCTTGAAACAGTCTCTCAAAGCCAGGTTTTAAAGTGAGCTTAAGAAGCTCTAGTTCTTAATCTCTACAAGGATCAGCAATATTAAATGGATTTAAATGTTCCTGAAGAATCCTATGTGCTAGGCTGGCTGGCAGGCAGGCAGGCAGGCAGGGCTCGAGCACACTTCAGCCAGAGCCGCCAAGTCACGTTTATGAATGAAAAACGGTTTACACACGACTGACTGGTGACGTCCGAACACTTCCGGAACAAGTGTTTCGCTGACGAGTTTTGTTCGAACCACAACGCTGTAAATGTTTCACCCACGTACTACAAATACAAATAATCGCCAACAGAACCTAAATACCTAACCTAATCAGTGCCTAAATATGAGCAATATGCTAATATATAACAACATTAATTTATATTTGAGAAAATTCGTCTTTGAGGTCGACCGCTGGATGGAATGGACATGGTCTGAGGAAGGGTTGTATAAATGCTTCATCCACTACCTTCGTGGACGAAGCATTTAGGATGAACATGTTAACATTGAACACAGCGTCTGGAGGAGGACTGCCGCTGCTTTAACCATCCTAGTGAGGGGACGGGTTTTACAATTACCCTACATACAAGTACACGAGACCTTTATATCCCCACTTCTTTGCCTCAACTTCAGGTTTTATGGTATGGCACCAGAGATTCTGGAGCTATATTTCCTTCAGTAGCTCAAGCCTAGCTTTACATGTAAACGTTCATTATTTGAAATGCTTTGAAACCTTGTACCGTGAGCATTGTTTACTGTTGTGGAACTATGGTTTAACCGACCCCCCCCCTCCTGCACCCACCCCCCCCCCTTCCTGCACCCCTCCCCGCTCCCACGAACCCCCACCCCTCTCCGCTCCCACAATGACTATTGTTTCCTATAATAACCGTGTCCCTTCCCCGCCTGTCATCCAAGGTCGTCCAGGCCATCACGCAACATCGTCGGCCCCATAACTCGCAATTTACTCGTAATTAACATAAAAATAGACTCGACTACTACTCCTAAGCCAAGTAAACATTTACCACAGCCGACGACCGGTGCGTTCACAATTGTGCTTCCGTATTGTCTCCGACTCTGCGAAGCCTCAACTCTCCTTAGTACCAAATATGATCTCCAGAATGCCGGACCTGGGACAACCCAGGTCTGGCATTTGGGACAGCCTCTTATTTGGGACAACCTCCTCCAGTACATTTGGGACAACCTCCTCCAGTACATTTGGGACAACCTCCTCCTGTAAAGTGACCTGCTTCCACTTCAAAATTCCCGAGTCACGGCTTAAATTACAATTCAACATTTTCTAAAGCGGTAAGCCATGTAATAAGTAAATTCCATATAATTATTTACCCCTTTCTAAATACTCACCCCCCCAATACAGTATTTTATAGCATGCCTCGTGGTGCTTTAATGTAAAGGTAAATATATATTACAAGTTTCATTACGGACTAAGATTTACGGCTTATCGACTGGTAGGGTAAAGACGGAAACTACCACTCATTTAACCGTTAAGCTAACTTAAATACCGACATTATCTGATGCAAAATTATAAAAGCTTATTCGGCGACAGAGCGAGACTTGCGACCTCAGTGCAGATGTTCTCAGACACTTCCATTCTCACAGCCGTGCCATACAGGCGTGCCATACAGCCGTGCCATATTCAAGTAGAGACTTGCAGTGATTGAGCAATATAAAATTTGTACAGTGATCATCCTCTGACCATCCTCCACGCCTTAACACTCATTAGTTGACAAGATTAGCTTATTATTCCGTATTTCCCTATCGTTTGTCATTACAGGACGGACCTAATTCCAAAATTTGTCTCAAGCGGCAGTATAAGACGAAGGGAGTGGAGGACAGGGCGAGTTCCTTCGATATCCTCATTTCTAGCTACACAATAGATGTACACCACAGACGTGAACTTAACCTTAAATGAACGTACATCAAAATGCGAACCTTTTTATGTCCTCGCCATGTAACTAAAACTAGTATGGAAAGTTTGACAATTGTAATGTCATTTAAAGACAAATATACACAAGGGAAACAATGCATTAAAATGTCTAAGAAATTTATTTAAAACAGTACGCAAAATAAACGAGGCAAAGTA
This sequence comes from Procambarus clarkii, assembly GCF_040958095.1. Taxonomy (NCBI): domain Eukaryota; kingdom Metazoa; phylum Arthropoda; class Malacostraca; order Decapoda; family Cambaridae; genus Procambarus; species Procambarus clarkii. The sequence goes on from NC_091191.1 coordinate 6,262,255, forward strand.
AGATGTGAAAATGGTTGCGAGTATAAGGGACCCGCCTCTTGTTTTCTCTCGTGTTCCTCTATTTTTACTCTCCATCAAAGATGCAGCCCTCTACACCTTCCTTGTGATGGCTCTGAGGACCAAGGCCCCCCAGAGCCCAGTCCTCGACCAGGCCTCCTGGTTGATCGACTGGTCGACCAGGCTGTTGGACGAGGCTGTTCGCAGCCTGACATACGAATCACAGCCTGGTTGATCAAGTGTCCTTTGGAGGTGTTTATCGAATTCTGTCTTGAACACCGTGAGAGGCCGGCCAGTTGTGTGTAGCTGAAGACAAAAAGACTTGGTACCTCTGTACTAGTTCTGGCCACGTGAAAATTTAAACTTAAATAGGAAACAGGAAAATTAAAAATATATGAACATCGCGGCTGCGTTGATGTTGCCAAGAAATTATATTAGTATAAGAAAATACTTCGCGTAACTGCATTTACGGAACATATCAAATAACCAGTTTTTTTTATTATAGCACCAATGGACTTGCGAGTGAAGGCGCCAATCAGTTTATCCGGCACCAATTTCTGTCATTCAAGCCCATCAACGTGTAATTGTCAATGTACGACTTTCAAAATAAATTTTAGCCACGCATGGTAAAAACTTTGATAAGCTCTAAAAGCCTTTTATAAAACTAATAAAGTCTGTATACAAGCATCAACTGATAACAGTCAATAAAGGCAACCTACGAGATATGTCCCTCCAGGAACGCTACTAGGAAGGCCAGGCCAGGATAGGTCTAGAAGGCCTAGAATAGTCCTAGCCTAGCCCTGGAGGGGGCCTGACGGCTGAGTGGACAGCGCCCGGGATTCGTAGTCTGGAGGTTCCGGATTCGATCCCCAGTGGAGGCGGAAACAAATGGACAGTTTGTTTTACCCTGATGCTACCTGTTCACCTAGCAGTAAATCGGTATATGGGAATTAGACAGCGGCTATGGGCCGCTTCCTGGGAGTAACAAAAAGAAGGCCTGGTCGAGGACCGGGCCGCGGGGACGCTAAGACCCTATTTCACCACCAAAACCACCATTGCTTTACCGCGAGCTCAAGTCCCAGCTCCTTGTCCTCGTATTCAATCATAGTGTTGTTTAGTCCAGAGCGTTTTACATTTAACATAAGAGTCCTGTGGCTATTGCTTGCAACCTGTAATCTGAGCCATCAAAACCGCTAGACCAATAAAATGAACACAACATATAGCCCTATGTATATCAATTATCAGGATCGTAATTGTCTAGATATACAAATATTAAGCCTAATTGTAATGACCAAAAAAACACAGTTAGCTCTTATTATTTAAAAAAAAAAGCAAACCGCCACTAGGCTTCTCGTCGCAGAAAGCCCCACCCGTCTCGCCACATTAGGCCTAGTGAAGTCCACAGAAGGTATGCATGTTAATGATTGTATCGCGCACCGATGAATTATTAAAAGCCCTAATGAACTTCTAGCTTGATAAACAAATCCACAAGGGCCGTGACGAGGATTCGAACCTGCGTCCGGGAGCATCCCAGACACTGTCTTAATGGACTGAACTACGACAGGGCAATTCATTTGATGCATTACGTTAGTGTGATCTCTGTGTGTTCTAGCTTGATAACCCCCAATTGTACCCCCCCAACACCCGTGCCAAGATTTCTCCAGTTTTGTTACCATTCCACTTTACACAAACCCTCCGACGTGGTCCTCGTAGCCCCCCACCACTCCACATTAAACGACCCGTTGCCACTACATAAACACCATGGGTAAATACCAGTCCTTGAAATGTTAACGCCATCATTAGGTATGCTGGGAGCGGGGTGACGCCTGTGGCGGCATTTCCCTCGCTGGTTTTATATTTACATGTAGGAATTGGAGGTACAACACCCAAATGTAATTTAAGATTTACTCTAGTAAGATGCTGAATATTAATCTCTGGCATAGTCTATTCACGGGAGGGAGTCTATTCGGTATAGTCTATTCGACGGGAGCCGGTCGGCCGAGCGGACAGCACGCTGGACTTGTGGTCCTGGGTTCGATCCCAAGCGCCGGCGAGAAACAATGGGCAGAGTTTCTTTCACCCTATGCCCCTGTTACCTAGCAGTAAAATAGGTACCTGGGTGTTAGTCAGCTGTCACGGGGGGGATGAGGCCTGGTCGAGGACCAGGCCGCGGGGGACACTAAAACCCCGAAATCATCTCAAGATAACCTCAAGATGGATATACCATACCTTGGAAACTCCAAGGTATGGTGTTATCGCAAACAAAGAGGGCTCAAAAGAAATTACTAAGGATAATAGGAAAATGGATCTTTAATTACCTAACACAACTCGGCGAATAATAGTCAACAAAGGAAAGTCTGGATCATTCATCTTGAAAAACTCAGTCACCCCAAGGTTACCGTACTTGCTTCGGTGCTTTTTCTCCTTATCGATGTCCGATACGAGAGTAAACTATAGTACAGTATCATCCTTTCCAGATGAGACTACTATTTTTATGACGGCAGACAATATAGGACACTGAAAACCTCCAATCTGACGTAAATCAGGTCTTTCAGTTGGCTAGAGATATTATGTTTAATGAAGACAAGTTCCAGTTCCTGCAATATAGAAAAACGAAAATATATAAACTTAAACCATATATAACCCCCCATCCTACTCCAAAGTTTTCTCACGTATCTATCACGTTGTGGTGATTTATCTGTGCATATCGAGACGTGCCCAGCAATGCACATTCTAGCGCCCACTCGCCTAATAGAGTTACAGCCCCACTCCTGTGCCAGGTAAGTCCACTACGGGCTCGCCATAGCCCGTGCTACTTTAGAACTTTTGTTCCAAGTAGCTGAATCTAAAACATCGGCTAATATAACCACCTACTGACATCAAAATGTTGGCTAGATGGAATAATTTCCACAGCAGGTCCTCCCGCTCACAGCCTGACCCTGGGTTTATGTCGACCTCCCGGCCACAAGGACATCATATCAATTATAATTATACTAATTCCCACAACTTTGGTTAATCTCGCCACCGTTAATCTCTAGCTTTGCAAACACCCACACTTGGTTCAGAGCGGTACACCAATTTCACCAAAAATATTAGATTAATTTGCCTAGTTTCTTATGTATTCCAAAACCATTCCGCAGACGGTGTTAGAAAGGTTATCTACGCGCACACTCCTATCAGCAGGTGAACGGGTTATACTGTAGTCATATATAGTCACAACATTCATCCACATCAGCTCCCGACCTCCCCCAAAACCAGACCAGGATATACTCCTACATTACATTGATGTTCAACCAACATACTCGTGGAAAGTTGATAAACAACATCCCCTCGGGCCGAACCCTCGAACGATTCCCTGCCATGCCCTCGCCATCCCAGTGACAAACCTCCACTCATCCACCACACCTCTCGCCGGAAGCCACGTCCTCCCATAAAACTGATAGCGCACGGACGAGCCTGACCTTCCTCTTCGACCTTCACAACATGGAAAAAAAAAACAAAATGAGTGGATAATCCAAGGTAGGTGTATGGGTGTCCAGGGAACACTAAGATGAGTGGAGTGCCACAACTTCTAACCAAAGTTACTTGATAGGCTCGCCTTCATTCGTGAGCACTGTGGGAAGGTAAACTGGTAGGGAGGTACATTCGCGACCATTTGGATTCTTCAAATAATTGGTCTCCCTTGCTGCTGGCAAAAAAATATAACTAGTGAAATAATAGCACACTGGTATAGAATATTAGTGTATATTAACTTTCGGCCTAACTTACGAACATCACCTACGGATAACACCGTAGGCAGGCCCTCTATCCATTGCAAAGAAGATCCCGTTTACATAAAACTTTCAACATGGTGTATCCGTCCCTTTTATATAACTAGGCCAGAATGTAGTTTCAAGAATACAAGAAAAGCAAAGCTTCGCCCCACGCCACAACAGATCAACCGATACTATCATTTAATGCACTACAGTTTTGACGTTATTTGCCAGAACGTGAAAATTCAGATGTTTTATAAAATCAAAATTGGCTAATATTGAAAATTCCTCTGGCAAGAAGGCCTAACGTTTCAGTTTGGCAGCAGTTAGATGCTTTTAATATCATCCTTTTTCTAGGGGTGTTGGCAGCTCAGTAGGTAGAGCGCCCAACCACTTTGGCTGGATGGTAAGAGCGACGGTCTCACTTCATGCAGGTCGGCGTTCAATCCCCGACCGTCCAAGTGGTTGGGCACCATTCCTTCCCCTCATCCCATCCCAAATCCTTATCCTGACCCCTTCTAAGTGATGTATAGTACTGGCTTGGCGCTTTCCCTGATGATTCCCTCCCCCTCAGTAGGTAGAGCGACTGGCTACCATGGACGTGGTTGGTAGTTCGAGGCTGCAAGTGTCCAGGTGTGGGGAGGGAAGTATCAGGAAAAGGCGCCAAGTCATTACGACTATACCTAGGTTGATGGGGTTCTGAGAGTTCTTCTACTCCCCAAGCCCGGCCCGAGGTCAGGCGCGACTTGTGAGAGTTTGGTCCACCAGGCTGTTGCTTGGAGCGGCCACAGCACTTGGAAGGAATCAGAATAAGGATTTGGACAGACGGAGGGGAAGGAATGGTGCCAAGCCACTTCGACGGTCGGGGATTGAACGCCGACCTGCATGAAGGGAGACCGTCGCTCTACCGTCCAGCCCAAGTGGTGTCCAGGTGAATGAAATTTTATTATCCACGATACGAGGTTGTTAGCAAAACAATTAAATATTTTAAATAATTTAATTTTTTTAAATATTTTTTTATTAAATATATTATATACATAATAGTATTATAAATTATGAGGGTGTTGTGGGGGGTCCAACACCCCCACACACGCCTATTAAGAAGTCATCAGCACCAGGATGGAGATTTTGCGTACCATGATTAATGCAAAAGGCTGCGCTGACTTACATAATTCTCTTGTATAATAGAACATTAGCCCTTTCATCTCGGTGATTCTCAAGCCGAGGCCACCAAGAATCTTAATTTCTTAGTGTTGCTTCTTTGTCCAAAATATTACCGGGGCAAAATAATTAAGTGCAGAGCGTGGTAATCAATTATATATATCTAACACTGCAGAGGACAGTTACAGCCCCGCCTCTGTGCCAGGTAAGTTCACTACGGGCTCACCATAGCCCGTGCTACTTTGACCGTTTTGTTCCCAGTAGCTGAATCTTAACAACAGCATCTAGCAATAATCTAGCATGATTAGCAATTCTCACCGCCGAGTTTTCCGGGTTAAGCGAGAAAAATTTGGCAAGTTACCTTTATCTTTAAGCGTTTCCGGAGCTTAGCGTCCCCGCGGCCCGGTCGTCGACCAGGCCTCTTCGTTGCTAGACTGGTCAACCAGGCTGTTTGACGTGGCTGCTCGCAGCCTGACGTATTAATCACAGCCTGGTTGTTCAGGTATCCTTTGGAGGTGCTTATCAAGACTGACAATGTACCAAGAATGTAACATGATACAAAAGATTAAACCGAGATCGAGGAAGGGAGAGAGCCTTATCAGGGGAAAGCGCCAAGCATAAACACTATATAGCACTGGGAAGAGGTCAAGATAAGGATTTGGGATGGGACGATAGGGCGGGGGGGAAGGAATAGTGCCCAACCACTTTGACGGTCGGGGATTGAACGCCGACCTGCACGAAGGAAGACCAAACCGAGATCGAAGACAACCCAATGAAAAATGTTAATTAGTCGACGTGACTATAATGGCTGGTTACATATTACTGTTAAACACGAACAGCCTAACCCAAGAACAAAACTGCCAATTGGCAATCCACTCGAGCGTAGGAGCCCAACCACTTGGGCTGGACGGTAGAGCTACGGTCTCGCTTCATGCAGGTCGGCGTTCAATCCCCGACCGTCCAAGTGGTTGGGCACTATTCCTTCCCCCCGCCCCCCACCCCCCGTCTTATCCCAAATCCTTATCTTGACCCCCTTTCCCCCAAATCCTCTTCCCAGTGCTATACAGTCGTAATGGCGTGGCACTTTCCCTTGACAGTTCCCTTCCCCTTCACGAGCGAAGGAGCTTAAGCTCTAGAACAAGAGCTCAAGCTCTAGCACTGACAATGGTTTTCAATTGCTCCGAGTGGGCTGAGCTACGAGTCAACATAATACCCGCATTACTCTACACAATACCGGGAACGCGTGCACTGGAGAAAGTGGAATAGTTTATTTCAGTGGCAGCGGCGCCCGCCCACGCCGTCAATGTATGTCATCAATAATCTGGACTGGAGGCCACGTGTCAATCTCAAACACCCTTGCAATTATCGACAGCTTCTGTTCAATATATATAATTCACCACTTGTGTATTGCACATGCATATTCAGCAAGTTATACCTTGCAATTAACCTTTATGTTGGTTATTTTAACAACCAAGTCAGTCAGTACAGGTAATTATTTGGGTTTCTAATGCAATATTCAGATGCAGCTTCCGCTGCTCCAGCAGATGTAGATTAATGGACGCCTGACAGCTGGGTGGACAGCGCTTCGGATTCGTAGTCCTGAGATTCAGAGTTCGATCCCCGGTGGAGGCGGAGACAAATGGGCAATTTTTTTTTCACTCTGATGTCCCTGTTACCAAGCAGTAAATAGGTACCTGGGAGTTAGACAGCTGCTACGGGCTGCTTCCTGGGGGGGGGGGTGTAACAAAAGAAGGCCTGGTTGAGGACCGGGCCGCAGGGACGCTAAGCCCCGAAAATCATCAAGAAAATGTCAAGATGCCCCAGCTGCTGCAACAAGCATCCCTGGTAAATAGAGGCCTAAAGGCTCGCCGTTCTGAGCAATTACCTCACTATTGAGAGTCTGGACTGTGGTGAACTAGATTGCATGACGGGGGGGGGGGGGGGGCAGGGTAAGGAGTAATAGTAAAATATAGTAAAATACAAATGTTACCATCTTCAAAGTGAAGGCTTAAACATGCTTTCTATAAATATTGTCTTATCAGATAGGTCCATTATGTAGCAGATAACTTATCTTTCTGGTTTTATACGACTTCCATCACATTGTTTAGTTCCTTATCTATTGCCAGCGTTTCTCCAAGATGTTTTGAACTAAAACCCGCCGCCATGGCAGAACTGATTATTTTGCTATCGTGCCATATCACTGCATGTCAACCCTACCTGTTGACGACCGGTTGATGATTTCGGGGATCAATGTTCCTACGGCCCAGCCTCTGGCCAGGCTTCCTCGTTGGTGCCCTGGTCCCCTAACTTGCGTTGATTCCGGGGGACAAGGTCCCCGCGGCCCGGTCTCTGACCAGGACTCCTAGTTGATGGTCTGGTCAATCAGGCTGTTGGACGCAGCTGCTCACAGCCTGACAAATCAAGTTTAAACTTTAGTGGGAGGTTTGCACGAATCCTGGACGGATGTAGCGTGGGACACGTTATCATCACTTTCGTATCACTTTTGAGTTTCCCATGTACATAGCCAGCCAGGTTTTTTGTTACCAAGTGAATTATTCGAGTTATGAATTAACAGTTACAATTTCTGATTCACCAAGCTGTCATTTACAGCGCACGGAAACACTACCACTAATAATAATAAATAATAATAATAATGTCTAGCGACTTTAATCCCGGATAATGCGGAGTGGGTGAGGAAGCAGTCGGGCGTCGCCCTGGGGGAAATCAATATACTGTATTATCAAGTGAAAACACCAGCGCCCCCACTTAGAAAAATGCTGCTGGTGTGATGCTTAACTCAGCAGCACGAACAATGAGATAAGGACAGCTGAAAAACGATGCGTACTAGTGGCTTTAGGTATTGGATTTAAAGATATAGTACATACAACATTATGTAACTCAATGTATGTATCTTTACTTGAATAAAAAATCTAGATCTAAAAGTTCTGGCTTGGAACATGAATGGAGGGACAGTGATTAAGCAATGGTGATCAGGGAAGCATTACGGACGGAAGAACGGAGGAAATGAGACATGGAACAAAGATGAAGAAGGGGGACAAGAGAATTAGGATAGAAAAGACTTAAGTGCGACGAGGGAAAAGACGACTATGAATGACGTGATTAGGGGAAAGGGCGATTAAAGGAACAAAGAGGGAGTTCAATTAGAAAAAAAAAGGAAACCATATGATGATCAGTGATGACTGAAGCAAGAAGACTGAGCGGCGCGTAAAATTAATATCTCGAGGGTGAAAGTGAGTTAGGAGAGGGAAGGGGGGGAGGAAGGGAGGGAAGGTAGACAGGGTCAACGATATGAGGGGAAAAATGGAGACAGGAAAGGCAGCCGCGCGTGTGAGGAAGACTGGAAATCAATTTATGGAAATTATTATGGGGAGAGCAACGGGGGTACAAGAGGAGAGGACGACGAGATGCCTCAGGCTAGACCCAACAGTGCTGGAGATCAAGGCAGGGTTATTCTCCCCTGACGATGTGAGGCCAACAAATACCTTGGTAACAGTCATACGTGATCGACCTGCCCGACCAGCAAAGTATGCCTCATGACCTTCGTACTGAGCTTCCACTTCTCAGAGGCGTTGTAGATGAGGCTTCACTCAAACCTTCAGACATTACGGGCTCACCATAGCCCGTGCTACATGGACACTTCGTTCTGAGTAGCTAAATCTAAAAACAACAACCTTTAGACTCTACAACAAAGATCACACTACGTCTAAGGCACCAGATTATCGTAGGCTTACCTTACAACTATCTGTTCATTGCACATTCCAGTTTTAAGTAATGATACCCCATTTTACGTTCATGAATCATTTTCAAGAAGTGCATAGAGAAGTAGTTCTGCAACCTCTCCACCTGTGCTTGCGAGTCGCTCCAAACAACAGCTTGTTGGACTAAGTTATCAAGTCGAGCTTGTCCCCAGGCCAGGGTCTTTTTTTTTTTTTTTTTTATTAAGTTATGAGGTACATCTGCATTAGTGCAGCTACCCTAGACTATATGAAGTGGAGTACAGTGTGTCAAAAAAGCTAACTAGGTGATGCTATAAAATCCCCATCACACAGGATGGTTAGTCATACAGAGACATGTGATAGGCGGTCTGCACTGGCAGACTCCGGATGCATTTTGAGGATATCAACAACACAAGATTGAATAAGGTAGCAGTGGTAATACAAGTCCCCATCTCGCAGGATGGTTAGTCATACAGGGCCATGTGTTTAATAGCCTGCACTGGCAAATTTTGGGTATACTGTGAGGATATCTTCAAGAATACGAGAGTGAATAAAGTAATTGCAAAGCTCCAGGTACCTCATGCCAACTGGTCTGAAAGGTCTAATAACTGGGCATTCAGTGATGTAGTGCGGGAGATCATGCCGTAGTTCCTGCTCACAGAGTTTGCAACTGGAGTGCTCAGGATTGGGAGACCCGTCACCTGCAGCCACCTGCCACAGGTAACGGTAACCCAACCTGATCCTTGCAACCACTGTGTCGCACAGTCTAGTGGACGTTTTGTGCTGTCCATAGATGTAGGTTTCAGATCTGAACAAATCATAGCTTTTTATACTAGTACTTTCAGGTCGTTGGGAGTCAGTAAGCAGGTCGTGGAGTAGAACTCCTGGAACACTCCACGCACCCCTCCCCCCCAACTCACACAATGGATCGTGAATAGCGGAGAGCAGCCTAGCCTCACAAACTAATCATTCCCACCTCTCGGCTTAAACAATTTTTTTTTACAGACCTTACGAGTCCGTTAAAAGTGCAACTAACATTAGAAAATACAGCAGCGGAATATTTTCTACGTCAGCCTGGATAGTTCAGGTTGATACCTGGTTGATGGGGTTCTGGGAGTTCTACTCCCCAAGCCCGGCCCGAGGCCAGGCTCGACTTGTGAGTGAGTGGTCCGCCAGGCTGTTGCTTGTTGAGGCCCGCAGGCCCACATACCGACCACAGCCCGGTCAATCCGGAACTTGGGTAGCTTGCGGTTCGTACGTTCCTGGTCGGGCAAAACCGTTACAATTTTTATACGAAGGGGGATAATCAAGATAACCCGGGAACGTGTAGGGAGACATGATTTGTCGTGTAGAGGGGCCAGGATAATGACAATTGTGAAAGCTAACCCCTCTGTAATACTTCAGGGCATTAATCCCCCACACAATACCGATATATAAATCTCAAGATAACCTCAAGATACCGGAAAACTTAACGCTCCTTAACTACATGGTCAGGTAGAGGAATCATCTCACGACGTAGATGTGATAAGACCACCTTGGTAGAGTTCCTTTGCTTAGCAACCAGTATTTCACAGGACGATATCCAAGATTTTATTTGTAACTTACACATTTCATAAAAGGTTATTAGGCTACTACAAGCTAAAAATAAATATTTAAAATATTTTATTGTGAGAATCTGCCTCTCAGTCAAGTTCAACCATTATAAACAAGTATATACATATACAGAAACATTTTTCGTAAGTTATCAGCACAGAGGTGCATGCAAATTCACACACAATCAAACTCCTGTGCACTCAAAACAACAGTCAGCCTATGCAATGAAAAATACCAAGGGTTGCTTATGTCTTGCTATTGGGAAGGTCCAATATTATCCACCCATAGGCCCCCCAGATATCTTCAGTAAAAGCAGGCAAACCATGAAATCGAAGTTTCTTTCCCGCGTGTGTAGAAAGGGATCAAATTTTGTACAATGAACTTAGGAATCACAGCCCCTACCAAGGGAGGAAAGGGGCGCTTCACGACCGCTAACCCGGATTAAAATTTACCTTCCCGATACCTGGATGATGGGGTTTTGGGGAGTTGTTCTACTCCCCAAGCCCGGCCCGAGGCCAAGTTTAACATGTGAGAGCTTGGTCCAACAGGCTGTTGCTTGGTCCAACAGGCTGTTGCTTGGTCTAATAGGCTGTTGCTTGGAGCGGTCCAATCCACCGCAGCCCGGTTGATCCGGCACTTCTTGAAGAAAACTATCTAATTTTCTCTTGAAGATGTCCACGGTTGTTTCGGCAATATTTCTTATATTCACTGGGAGGATGTTTAACAACCGTAGACCTCTGATGTCTATACAATGTTCTTCTCTGATTGTGCCTATGGTACCCCTGCTCTTTACTGGTTATATTCTGCATTTCCTACCATATTTTTCACTCCCGATAAATTATACTAGCGCCTAACATGGGTGTAGTAAAATGTTATACATTCGTAGCCCCCGTACCAGGGGGCCCGGGGGGGGGGGGGGGGGGAAGCGGAGCCAATGTCGTACTGGCTGGACGCTCGCTTGACCTTTCTTGTTTTGATCGTCAGGTCAGCCGGGTCGAGCTTCCGTTAAGGTTGGTAAAATGTAATTTCTAGCCGAATCTCTGCGTCAGGAACTATTTACATTGCATAATTTCATTGCTTATTGTTAATAATAATGTTAATAAGAAGAATAATTATTGTTAAACTAATTATTATATATACGGTGCTTAAACTGTATCTGTATATGGCTTGCAAACTATATGGCTTGTCTTTATTGCAGGTTACTACACTAATTATACGATCAATAAAGCCACAAGTCTGGTAATGCCTTCGTTTACCACAATGGCTATCAAAATAAAAAGCCAAAGGCCAACGACAAAACCAATACAACCCCCCCCCCTTCCCCCCTTAGCAAAAAAGGGTATTCACAAGTCACAATGACAGGCCTTAAGAGTAATTTGCGAGGCTAAGGAAGACTGAAGAATGGAAGGGTAAGAAGGTAGCGGCTGCAAGATTAAATGAACATGGGCCTAATATGTAGAAGAACTAACAAAGGAAATTAGCGACTGAAGGGGAAAAGTAAATACATGACGACGCTTCCGCAGTCAAGTCAGAGGACAGACTGAGGGAAACTTATGCTTTATAAAGAATTTACAATCACCAAAATCTGCCCTACAATGCAGGGAACCTTTAACCGCAAGATTTCTGCATCGATTTCTTACAAGAAAATAGTTGCCAAAATATCAATTACATGATGAATCTCAGCTGCATCTAGAAGACATCGTATAAAGTGTAGAAGCTAACAACGCTCAGACAATACCCGGACATAAGAGGCAAAACATACCACTATAACAGTAGGCTCGGTAGACAGCCTGGTAAACAGATCAATACAGGGGGAAGGGCACAAAGGCGGGGGAGGCCACTAATTGGTAGTGCAGTCAACCTACAATTTACTGTAACCCAAGACATGCCTCTGCCTCGCCCAGCACGCTAGGCGACCACGCCACCACCTTCCCACCGTATACCATAACAAAAACGGACTGATTAGAAACACAAAAGAAAAGAAAGAAACGGAAAAAGAAATTTACGGAAAGAAAAAAGTGAAAGAAAACCGAAAAGATAGAAAAAACAAGAAAAGAACACGAGTGCTTATGTAGGACAAGCAACAACAGTCTGGCAAATCGTGTAGTCAACTATCCCTAGGGGACATCATTGAGAGGAAAACCCTAACAAAGTGGCTCAATAGGTAGGTATATTGTATATACCCTCCCAGCAAGCATAAGAAATATTGTCGGAACATTATTATTATTATTAACATCGTGGACATCTTCAAGAGGAAACTAGATTGTTTCCTCCAGGAATGTGCCGGACCAACCGGGCTGTGGTGGGTAAGTGGGCTGCGGGCCACTCCAAGCAACAGCCTAGTGGACCAAACTCTCACAAGTCAAGCCTGGCCTCGGGCCGGGCTTGGGGAGTAGAAGAACTCCAGCAACCAGGTATATTAGCTTAATTTATAACAATATTGATGAGGTTAAGTCATGATTTCTAGCAGTTGTAAAGAATATTTGGACAGGTTATCCCTATCTTGAGTACCTTGTGCTGAGTACCTAAGTCACAATCCACTTTACCTGATTAAAACCAATCCAGCGATAGCAATCGATAACGATTTAGTCCTAAGAAAACTAAAACCTCACGGAACGCTAAAAGACTATCAAAACATTTTCTTTCTAATCCAAGCAAAAATGGCAATCAGCGTTACAGAAGTATGCGCTAAATTTGGATGGCAACATTAAGAAGTATGGAGGAGTGGAGGCTGAATCACTGAGTTAGCTCCCTGGCCTCTCGTTGTCCGCCACCAATCCATCCCGACACCATTCACTGTGTCCCCAGGTGATACCAGTAGAGAACTTGGCCCCCCAATAACACGGGTCAATGCGTTATCTGTGCAATTTGGGTGGTGGTTTGGCGTGCTTTCTGGCTAATTGGAAATGTGTGCGAAAGCACCTGCCTTCACCCGGCACCTCAACTAAGCCCAATAACGGTGCAGAATGAGCTTGGAAGGCAACTTTGCTGGCTAAGAACGCTTTAGGCTATAATTTTAACACTCACGAAATATTTACTATAATTATAAATTATTGTGGCAAAGAAAGCAAGAACTTCTAAAGATTAAAATAAAACTGCACAACTTTTTGGACGGGAATGATTTAATTATCCGACAAACTTTGAACCAGTGCTTATGTTATGCATACAATTTTCGTAAACAAAAAATATTCATGTCGGTTACATTCGTACCTCTACCGTCTGTAAACTCCTTAGGCTTGGGAAGACAATCTAGTTTGCAGAGTCTGCAAGGATCAAAGGAAACTTTAAATCACCTCCAAAGGAAAGCCGATCAATCGGGCTGAAATCCATCGGAGACTGCAGCAGCGGCAGACAGACTAGCTGACCAGATCACCATCCAGTAAACCAGGTCAGGCTTGGGGAGGGTAGAAATAGCCTAAGTTACTCCATCCTTTTGGATGTATTTATCTCAATAAAATTAATTTAGAGACTGAATCTTCTTAAATTGTCCAATTTAAAGACCAGCCTGGTTGCAGTAGATATCTGGGCTTGCGAGTCGCCCCAAGCAAAAATCTGTTGGACCAAACTATCGGAAGTCAAGCCTGGCCTTTAAAGTTTGGCAAGAACAACTCCCAGAACCCTCTATATACAATCCCAGTACAAAGAAATATTCAAGCATTGGGACTACGTACCTTTCCCTAAACAATACATTACTCTTGGCAATTCATTGTCTTGCTTCAGTTAAGAGGATTATTTTTCGTTAAAATCACGTTAAATAAAAAACATTGCAGTTATTAAACCCTGGAAACTATCAGTATTAAATACAATGTACCGAGATATTACTGAAGGCTATTATAATTCAAAATGGTTACTCGAGTAGTATCATACAGAAAATGAACAGTCATACCCTATACAAACAGACAAGTAATCTGCTAATACCCCATGAAAACTTCAATTTGTTACTTGTAGCGAATAATCGAACTGAATATTGTCGGCATTAGGATCATTTACACCTCCGAGGAGAGGCATCGACCACTACCTCCTCCTCCCCGTTCCTAACCCAATTACTTGGGCTGGACGGTAGAGCGACGGCCTCACTTCATGCAGGTCCGCGTTCAATCCCCGGCCATCCAAGTCAGGAACAAGAAAATTAACACGTGATGAAAAATGTGAGTTCAGACCACGAAGGAAGAATTGAAACAGGAATTTTCATTAAGTACTTTCGTATTTAATAATCACCCTTCCGAAGATGTATTATTAAATACGAAAGTACTTAAGGAAATTCCTGTTTCAATTCTTCCTTCGTGATCTGACTGTCATATACATATGTATATTAATTTTATGATTTGATACCTATGTCTCAGTTCATCCAGGAGCTTCCGCAAGGTACCTGCCGATCGTCTCTGCCCACATTGTATTTACATATAATTTGTGCTGTACCTAATTCAAGTAAAAACTTCACAAATTCAGGTGTTGTGAAGGATGGATATTTAGAACCAAATAAACCCTTATATAATCAACATTTCGAAAGCTAGGCCAGTTCAGTGGCGGTTCTTTCAGGGCCAAATAGAGTATAAAAGGATACAATTTCTACTCGCGGAGTTAATCCATACAAGTGGCGGGGGTAGTGTGTATTTTTAACTAGGGAAGGGGGGGGAGATGGGTTTTAGTCTCCTAAAACTTCCACTGCAGATAGCTCGAGTTGCCACAACGAATAGAATGGTATACAGCAGCACCCTAACATATCCGAGCGACGCAAACACAAAACCTGAATGTTGCCGAGACATTTTACAATACATTCCGAACACAAGATCACAACACCTATCTAAAAAAAATGCAAATCCACTTAAACATTTTCATCAGCATGCTTTCCTGTCAAGAGGTCGATTTGCACAGTATATATTTTTGCCCGTCGGAGATTTTTACATGAAAATGCAATTATTCGATAGGACAGGTTGGATAACTTTTGTTGGAAACAGGAGGTTGTGCGGCTAAGAAACAACTACTGAATAACCACAGCACCTTGTTCAAGCCGGGAAGGCGACGTAGTCAATGGCCTTAAGATACATACCGTAAACGTGGACATTTAAATCTGTACTCTCCTAGTTGTACTCGCCGAAGTTGTGCTTGCTAGGTGGTCAGTCGAGCTTCAGCTCTTTGGCCCCCGTCTCTCGACTGTTAATCAACTCATATGCCATCTTGCGAAGTCACAAATCGAAAGTGCACTAATATTTAATTACGACAAGCTACGATGACGCTACTCGGATGAATTTTGGGGTGCGGTTGTATCAGATAAAGGAAGGGTCACAATAGAGATAGTGTGTGTTTGTTGTTTAAGATTCAGCTACTGGGAACAAATTTCCAAGTAGCACGGGCTATGGTGAGCCCGTAGTGGCCATACCTGGCACAGGAGCGGGGCTGTAACTGTTCTCTCTATAGTGTGTGGCAGCGTGTTATGCGTTCCTGTAGACCTGCTGGTCCAACATCGCTCCTCGCACCGCTAACGGGATCGCCCCCCACCCCCACAGCACCCCCCTCGCATTACACCCCAGCCACCTCTTGACTCCTACCAGAGAAAGTTACCAACACACACCTACCTGGAAGGAACCTCATTTAAGAAACTTTTCACATGTGAAAAAAACCAAGAGGCTGAAGACCACAGCTCAAATGAGATACAACGTAGCTTGCTAGGCCTGGGAGAGAGAGAGAGAGAGCACCTGTAAGAGTGGAGGAAATACCGCCACATGGAGGGGGAAGAGTGAGGTAAGAGTCGACCCTGAACTCTCCTGGACAAGTTGAGGGTCACTTGCCCGCTCCACCTTACCTTAGTTACTACGTCGAAGTCGTGCCGTCTAGCGATGTTGTGTGCCTTCTCATCTCCTCCCTCGACGTGGACCGCCCATTCGTGAGTGTAATCCCCTACTTCAGCCTTTACTCCAGAGATCATCACTAAGAGCAGCACCGCGCCACATATGACATTCACTACACGCATTTCACCACAGATCCGATACATTTTGGCCGGTTGTAAGATATGTGTGCGGCTAATTTCTCCGGTTTTATTGTATGCTACACAAATTCGGGTTGCCTAACTTCATAGAAATCTTACACGACCTTCTACACAGTTTGTATCATAGTTGTAGCAACTTTGGACCGGGAGAGGAGCGCGTATCCTCCCACTACCACTGTTCAACACACACTGAGAGACCTCGGCGCCACTTACAGCGACCAACGCCACACTGAGGGTCTCTAGTGGCATTCCCAACAACTACTCTGCCACACTTTCCGGGGACTTCATTTTTGTATTATTATTTACACCATTAATGTATATATACACATGTAGATAACATATTATATCTGCATTTAAAATGTGCTATACGAGTATGTAGGGCTTTAATGATAGGGATTTGTCCATGGATCTGCCTTAATTAAGCGATACAAACTACTGGCGCGATCACCTGTCGGGCCTTTTATTTTTCAAAAAATCGAAATCAAAATGTTTATTGAGGTAAAGTGCATACATACAAGGTGAGATATAAACATTGATGGATTTAGTGCTAGAGCTAGTACATACTAGTACTAAAGTACTAGTATGTACTAGTACTAGGCTAGTACAACGCCTAAAGCCGCTATTACGTAAAGCGTTTCGGCAAGATATTGATAAGTTACGTCACTAATCCGGAGGAAGGGATAAGTTCGTCGAGAGGTATATCACTTCTCAGTCTACATGCAGTGAGAGTTTACTTTAGACCTGGACAATCTCCAGGACAAAAGTATACTTTATGATTGGTCAGTAAACACTTGCGTGACCTTAACAGGGACAGGGTAATAGGCTTGTAGGCCCAATATCAGTGTCCTGTCAACAAACTAGGTAACTAGCTCATCAGTGCTAAACTTGTTTAGCTAAGCGAATTTGAGGTTTCAATTCCTGAGCTTCTATGCCTCTAACCTTTCCCACCACCGCCTACGGGATGGGTATGGGGTCCACTACCACTCACAGGATTGTTATGGGGTCCACTACCACTCACAGGATTGTTATGGGGTCCACTACCACTCACAAGATTGTTATGGGGTTCACTATCACTCACAGGATTGTTATGGGGTTCACTATCATTCACAGGATTGTTATGGGGTTCACTATCACTCACAGGATTGTTATGGGGTCCACGACCACTCACAGGATTGTTATGGGGTCCACTACCACTCACATGATAGATTTTGAGATGTTTACAGGAACGGTATAGTGTATAATAATGAACAATAATAAAACTAAACTTCAGGAAGTGTGTGAATTGTTTCCAACTAACAGAGTTCTCTTGTTCCAGACCTGAGGCTGGGTTGGCTTCCACTCACGTTCCAGACCTGAGGCTGGGTTGGCTTCCACTCATGTTCCAGACCTGAGGCTGGGTTGGCTTCCACTCATGTTCCAGACCTGAGGCTGGGTTGGCTTCCACTCATGTTCCAGACCTGAGGATGGGTTGGCTTCCACTCATGTTCCAGACCTGAGGCTGGGTTGGCTTCCACTCATGTTCCAGACCTGAGGCTGGGTTGGCTTCCACCCATGTTCCAGACCTGAGGCTGGGTTGGCTTCCACTCATGTTCCAGACCTGAGGCTGGGTTGGCTTCCACTCACGTTCCAGACCTGAGGCTGGGTTGGCTTCCACTCATGTTCCAGACCTGAGGCTGGGTTGGCTTCCACTCACGTTCCAGACCTGAGGCTGGGTTGGCTTCCACTCATGTTCGATGTATCGAGAACAAAATAATTACAATAGCCGTAAAAAAAAGGTTCCAACCTTCAAAATACATATTTACATTAACTTGAACAGCACAATATAAAAACATATCATTTCATCATCCACAACAGCTGCTATTCTCCATCGCTTATCATCATACGTCATTATATAAACAATGTACATCATTTTCCCAAATACTAGAAACCACGAAATTAAGTATATTCGACCATTATATTAAGTGACGAACATTACAGTAAAAAGCGAAACTATATTACGATTTTTTACAGTGGATCTGTGTATGCAAATTGCCATAAAGCATTATACACCAAACTTTAGTTCAATAGCCTAGTGTAGGAGAGCCGTTACGGCCCACAAACAATGGGATGCTGACGTTGTAACTCTGCTCTGATTGGTTGTGCAATAAGGGAACTGCCAATGGTATAATTGAGGCAATTGCAGCAGTAATTTGCAACAACTGATATCCAACTTCAGTTATTGTTATATTTTTTTTGTACAAATACAAGTTCGAAATATGCAATTACAGCCAACGATCAAATTTTGAGATATCTAAAAGACAAGTAAAGAAATAGGTTATAAGAAATATCTCATAAACTAACATCAGAAAATTATGTAGTGTATAACTAGTTAAAATAGAACAGCTTTTAACTGTTAGTATTCAAAGTTAATTGTGTGTTAAGTTACACAATGTGAGCAATTATGCCATCTGGCGCGTGTTACGCAAACTATTATGATGTAAATCATTACACAAAAGCCAGTTTACATTGTTACGTCAGTATAATGTAAACTATATAATGACCGGTAACTACCGGGGTCTAAACCATTGTTCACAGAACAAGGATAAGAGCAGGACGCTTGCCAGCTGTTTTTGTTGTTGTTATAGATTCAGCTACTCGGAACAAGTTCCAAGTAGCACGGGCTATGGTGAGCCCGTAACTTACCTGACACAGGAGCGGGGCAAGTAGCACAGGCTATGGTGAGCCCGTAGTGGACTTACCTAGCACAGGAGCGGTGTTGTGTGTCTTACCTTGCCAGCTGCTAACTCCCCATGTATATACAGAGATCTCCTTCCCGTAACTATGTATATATACACACGTCTCTCCTCCCCATAACTATGTATATAGACCGTAAGACCTACCCCACTAATGTGTATATCCTCTAAGTTAATATTAAAATATGAAGAATTAAGTGATCTGTTTATGTTTGGAACGCGTTACAGTAGGCAAGTACCATGGAGTTATGGAACTGTTGTGGGTTGCGTCTCATCAGCAGTTGGCCTGGGGGGGGGGGGGCTCAATAAGGCTAGCAGGCTGCCTGTCCCCAGCCCATGGGGAACCCTGAGGTGAACCATACACACATATATAATTATGATGATCATACTTGTCGTAAACGGGCTCACCATAGCCAGTGCTACATGGACACTTCGTCCTGAGTAGCTAAATCTGAAACAACTAACAACTACTTGTCGTATAGACACAGGCTAACCATAGCCCGTGCTTCTTGCCCCGCTCCTGTGCCAGGTAAGTTACGGGCTCACCATAGCCCGTGCTACTTGGAACTTGTTCAGAGTAGCTGAATCTATAACAACAACAACATTGTCGTATATTCATGTTGTGTTTCGTTTCTAATAAGTTCTGTCACTAGAAAGAGTACTGAAGTTGTAATTGCCTTGTTAGACGCTATATTGAACTTAAGATAAGACAGTTTTACCTCTCAGACTGAACTTTAAGATGAAGCAATATTTGCCATGTCATCTTGCAATCAACCTTTATGTTATCCTTTTCTCGATGCTCAGACACTACGCTCAAGTCTTTGTCAGCCACTTCAGTGCTACATAAAACCTCATAGATACCTTAATTGACCTTGAGGTTACCTTGATGTGTTTTCGGGGCTTAGCGTCCCCGCGGCCCGGTCGTCGACCAGGGCTCCTCGTTGCTGGACTGGTCAACCAGGCTGTTGGACGCGGCTGCTCGCAGCCTGACGTATGAATTACAGCCTGGTTGATCAGGTATCCTTTAGAGATAGATGTTTATAGTTTGATAATTAGATGTTAAATTGTATTGTTATAACGTGATCTTGCCAGGACTCCACACCCCGCGCTACACCTGCACGCAACGTTGTATAAAAGATTGTCACACATGATATCAGTTATTACGGGCTCACCATAGCCCGTGCTACATGGACATTTTGTTCTGAGTAGCTAAATCTAAAACAACAACATAATACCAGTTAATGCAAATGTTGCTACAAGTATTACGTTTGTTACAGACGGTCTTACATACGGGCTCACCATAGCCCGTGCTACTTGGAACTTTTCGTTCCAGGTAGCGTATCTACATCAACAACAATGGTCTTACAAACGTCGTATCACATTAAAAATTTGTAAGAATAACGCTGTCGTTTTTTTGCTGGGCGCCAAGATATTTACCTCCGCCACACACCCTCGTCAGAGACCATAGTCCCGCTGGCCTGCTCCATCACAGTCTTTCCAAGAATTCTCATCAGCGATTCCGCGTTGGATTCCTCTGAAACTCGCAGCAAATAAATCCCTCTCTCACAGTTCCCGCTAACTTCACGTGTCTTCTGGATGTTGTGGCCCGCGGTGCCTACTGACAGGACTAGTAATGATGCTGATGTGTGTCTATATTCCTCCAAGGAGTGCCGGACCAACCGGGCTGTGGTGGGTATGTGGGCCTGCGGGCCGCTCCAAGCAACAGCCTAGTGGACCAAACTCTCACAAGTCAAGCCTGGCCTCGGACCGGGCTTGGGGAGTAGAAGAGCTCCCAGAACCCCATCAACCAGGTATCAACCAGGTATGTATGTATTAACACGATGTACTTAACAGGGTGAGAATAGCTTGAGCTACCCCATCCCTTTGTGTGCATTTTACCTCAATAAACTTATTTCAATTTCAATTTTTCAAAGTAATGATGTTCAGGGCACTGAGGCGTCTGTTTTTAGTAGAAGACAGTTCAAGATTTACATATATCCCCCATTTACTTTGGTGCTGGTAAAGTAGTTCGTCAAGTATAAGCACTCCAAGTTTGTATGCTTTATAACATGTCGTGGTACAGGGGTAAGGTGCGCAGCTGTGAGTTCCTTGGTCGCGGGTTCGAGTCACCTCATTGCTCCAATAGACTTTCTTATTATTATCATCAAAAGATGAGCACCAGAGCGCTGGGACGCACTTGCCGAATCCTGATTGGATTAATATTAACGATTTAAAGCAGGATTTCTCTTCAACGCCGACCAACCTAAGGAGGAAAAAATCATCATGCAAATGAGAAAATCAGTCCAAATTTCAACAGTTAATTAGTCAATAACGACGATTCTTTACCTTAGGAACTAGAACAAATAACCTTAGGAACTAGAACAAAAAACCTTAGGAACCTAGAACAAAAAACCTTAGGAACCTAGAACAAAAAACCTTAGGAACTAGAACAAATAACCTTAGGAACTAGAACAAAAAACCTTAGGAACCTAGAACAAAAAACCTTAGGAACTAGAACAAAAAACCTTAGGAACCTAGAACAAAAAACCTTAGGAACTAGAACAAATAACCTTAGGAACTAGAACAAAAAACCTTAGGAACTAGAACAAAAAACCTTAGGAACCTAGAACAAAAAACCTTAGGAACTAGAACAAATAACCTTAGGAACTAGAACAAAAAACCTTAGGAACTAGAACAAAAAACCTTAGGAACCTAGAACAAAAAACCTTAGGAACTAGAACAAAAAACCTTAGGAACCTAGAACAAAAAACCTTAGGAACTAGAACAAAAAACCTTAGGAACTAGAACAAAAAAACCTTAGGAACTAGAACAAAAAACCTTAGGAACTAGAACAAAAAACCTTAGGAACCTAGAACAAAAAACCTTAGGAACTAGAACAAAAAACCTTAGGAACCTAGAACAAAAAACCTTAGGAACTAGAACAAAAAACCTTAGGAACCTAGAACAAAAAACCTTAGGAACTAGAACAAAAAACCTTAGGAACTAGAACAAAAAACCTTAGGAACTAGAACAAAAAACCTTAGGAACTAGAACAAATAACCTTAGGAACTAGAACAAAAAACCTTAGGAACCTAGAACAAAAAACCTTAGGAACTAGAACAAAAAACCTTAGGAACTAGAACAAAAAACCTTAGGAACCTAGAACAAATAACCTTAGGAACTAGAACAAAAAACCTTAGGAACCTAGAACAAATAACCTTAGGAACTAGAACAAAAAACCTTAGGAACTAGAACAAATAACCTTAGGAACTAGAACAAAAAACCTTAGGAACTAGAACAAAAAACCTTAGGAACTAGAACAAAAAACCTTAGGAACCTAGAACAAAAAACCTTAGGAACTAGAACAAAAAACCTTAGGAACTAGAACAAAAAACCTTAGGAACCTAGAACAAATAACCTTAGGAACCTAGAACAAATAACCTTAGGAACTAGAACAAAAAACCTTAGGAACCTAGAACAAATAACCTTAGGAACTAGAACAAAAAACCTTAGGAACCTAGAACAAATAACCTTAGGAACTAGAACAAAAAACCTTAGGAACCTAGAACAAAAAACCTTAGGAACCTAGAACAAAAAACCTTAGGAACCTAGAACAAAAAACCTTAGGAACCTAGAACAAAAAACCTTAGGAACCTAGAACAAAAAACCTTAGGAACCTAGAACAAAAAACCTTAGGAACCTAGAACAAAAAACCTTAGGAACCTAGAACAAAAAACCTTAGGAACCTAGAACAAAAAACCTTAGGAACCTAGAACAAAAAACCTTAGGAACCTAGAACAAAAAACCTTAGGAACCTAGAACAAAAAACCTTAGGAACTAGAACAAAAAACCTTAGGAACTAGAACAAAAAACCTTAGGAACTAGAACAAAAAACCTTAGGAACCTAGAACAAAAAACCTTAGGAACTAGAACAAAAAACCTTAGGAACTGGAACAAAAAAACCTTAGGAACTAGAACAAAAAACCTTAGGAACTAGAACAAAAAACCTTAGGAACCTAGAACAAAAAACCTTAGGAACTAGAACAAAAAACCTTAGGAACCTAGAACAAAAAACCTTAGGAACTAGAACAAAAAACCTTAGGAACTAGAACAAAAAACCTTAGGAACCTAGAACAAAAAACCTTAGGAACCTAGAACAAAAAATCTTAGGAACTAGAACAGAAAACGAGGAACCTCTGGAACAAAAAACACACACACAGAAGTGGACAGAAAGGCTTAATCCACTCACCAGGAAGGTAAACAAAGAATTTTAATTAGATTCTCGAGACGGGATGGAAAAATAATTTTCTCTAACTAGGATTACACTTTTTTCAGGTAGAAATAAATATATAGATGTTTACCTCGGAAAAACTACATTTTCTGGACTGCCCTACATACGTGAACTAATATTTGTTGAGCCGAAGAGCGAAAATTAATGCAGTCAGAGTTTACACAAGGCGTCAAGGTAAGAGAAAGACTACGAAAAACGAATGTCGAGAATAATAGTCAAGGTTACATTTAAATTTTTATTATTTGAATTACAAAAATAGTTTACAGAATATTTAATAAATTATCCGAGGTTTACGGAGTATTTGGCACCCAGCGTTTTGTTAAGTCTTACCTTGTATATCCACATGACGACAGCCATGCTCGCAGTGTTCCGTTTTCTATATAATGTTTACTTAAAATATATATATTTAAAATAACTTTCCGGAGTTTGTGTGTAACTTCTCAGTCTTCATTATTCCCGTGGCGGACGAGGATTCAAGGCTCGGGATATTGGACGAGGCTTCAAGGCTCAGGATATTGGACGAGGCTTCAAGGCTCAGGATATTGGACGAGGCTTCACGGCTCGGGATATTGAACGAGGCTTCAAGGACCAGGTAGCTTGACGAGGCTTCAAGGACCAGGTGGTTTGACGAGGCTTCAAGGACCAGGTGGTTTGACGAGGCTTCAGGGGCCGGGTTGTTGGCTGAGGCTTCAAGGGCCAGGATAGAGTAGAGGTCAGCGATCCTTCCTTGGGCCAGACTTGTTAAGGCAGCGGCCATCCCCTCACAGACGCATTCATCCATTTTAATATACTGTGTATTAAAATTCACTTTGATCTCATATATATAAATTAATATTATTATACATTACAATTCTATGTATAGTTAGGTCTAGGTTACGCTTGGTGTTTAGGTTCTGTTTGCGATTATTTGTATTTGAAGTACGTGGGTGAAGCATTTATACTTTTTTTTTTAAAGAGTTTCATTAGTGCTGTTCGAGATATGTTCGAATGTCATCAGCTGTGAAATTCGGCGGCTCGATTAATGAGCATTTGGCCTTTGTTGATGAGGGGAGGGGGTTGTGCCTATTAGGCAGCGAGGCTACCCAAAGAAACAACGTAGCCTATTACGGGCTATTCATGCCCGTGCCATCTCTTGGGTGGCTTAATCTTTATTAATCAATCAACGTAGCCTATAGTCGAGTCCACTTACGTAGCGATTCATCAAGTCTTCACAAAACGGAGTGAGAATAGCTTGAGGTACCTCATCCCTTTGTGTGTATTTATATCTCAATAAACTTATTTCAGTTTCGATTTCAATTCAATTCTTTACTGTCCCGCGTCGATGGCTATTTAAGAACATATTTCAACCCATCTTCCTGTATAGGTAGTACTTATAGTAACGATGTGGGCCATGGTGTAGTGACGTAATGGACAATCAGAAAGTAGAATTGGGTACTATCGAATTTGGACAAACCGGAAAAGGTTTCATTTCGTTGTTAATAAAACCCTGACCTAACTTAACATCCTAGGCCTAATACACGCTATCTGAGGCCTAATATAATACATGCTTTACTAGGCTTAGGAATATCTAACTTTGTTTTTTAGCCTCATTTTTCCGGACTCTGTAAAGTGAATAGTACTAAATTCTACAATCTAATTGTCCATTGCGTCAATATATGTACGATGGTGGACATAGTTACAAGAATTACTATGTAAACACGAGGATGTGTTGACATATTTATGTGTCACCTGTACGATAGATGTTTATTACCGGTGATGAGATAAGAGTGGGTCATTTACCTGTCTGTCAGTGTGAGTTTATTTTGACACACACACACACACACACACACACACACACACACACACACACACACACACACACACACACACACACACACACACACACACACACACTGCACAATTTCAGAGCTGATCTACCCAAGTGTTTATTATTTCGAGAGAGAAACGCAACAGAGCGTCTCTGGCGTGGCCCACTGGTGATCCTCCTACCCTGGAGAGTGTACTGCTGATATCCTCTCCCATACTATACCTTGTGTATAGTATAAGAGAGTATATATGTCTCTCTACCTCGCCCCTCTTCCACACACAAAGCTCAGGACACACACACACACCAACACATGGACACACATGTGTCTGGTAGCTGAGTGGACAGCGCACAGGACTCATAATTCTGTAGCCCGGGTTCGATTCCCGGCCCAGGCAGAAACAAATGGGCAAAGTTTCTTTCACCCTGAATGCCCGTTACTTAGCAGTAAATAGGTACCTGGGAGTTTGTTACGGAGCTGCTTCCTGGGAGTGTGTGTGGAAAACAAAAATTAGTTAGTAGTTAGTAACAGTTGATTGACAAGTTGAGAGGCGGGCCGAAAGAGCCAACCTTACCTTGAGGTGCTTCCGGGGCTTAGCGTTCCCGCGGCCCGGTCGTCGACCAGGCCTCCCCGGTCGTCGACTAGGCCTCACACCAGGCCAAAGCCCAACCCCCGCAAGCACATCTAGGTGACTATACACACACCAACAATGTTTCATCACTCGCCTGCACAAAAACAAAGTTATTCTTAACAGCAGCCTCATCCACATCGTGTTATCGAAGTTAAGCTCTGAAATAGAGAATATACCGACCAAACTTTTCATATAAAATAAAAATACAGACGAGGCAAACACTGTTGTCACGAAGCTCTGGGCCAATCAGCCCAACATGCACACACACACGCAATCCAACACGCACGCACACGCAACCCAACACGCACGCACACAACACAAGACATGCCAAGTAAATATTTTGTATGTTTTTTGGGGGAGTATAGATTCTTGCCCGTATCTGTGTATTTCCTCAGGAATCGACTTGCTTATGTGTTTAATATCTTTGCTGTATGTGTATGTGTGAATGTGTGTATTTACCAATTTATTTCTGGTGAATTAAGCTCTTGAGCCCCACCTTTCTAACCGTCGGTTGTATAATACACTGACTTCCGACTTATTTTTCCTCTATCATATCTATTACATATATTTCTCTCCTAACACACACATTCCCACGATGCAGCCCCTAGCAGTTGGTTAACTCCCAGGTACCTATTTACTTTTAGGTGAACAGGGGGATCAGGACGAAAGAAACTCTGCCCACTTGTTTCTGTCTCCACCGGGAATCGAACCCGGGCCCTTAGGACTACGAACCCCGAGCGCTGTCTACTTGGCCGTGTGTGTACTCACTTAATTGTGCTTGCAGGAGTTGAGCTTCGGCTCTTCGACTTTAAAATTCTTAATTAACTGGTGAACAGTCTATAGATATGATGGAGTCTACTGGGCTCCATCATATCTACATTTGAAACAGTGTATGGAGTCAGCCTCCTCCACATCACTGCCTAATACATTCCATCTATTAACTACTCTGACGTGTGTGTGTGTGTGTGTGTGCGTGCGTGCGTGCGCGTGTGTGTGTGTGTGTGTGTGTGTGTGTGTGTGTGTGTGTGTGTGTGTGTGTGTGTGTGTGTGTGTGTGTGTGTGTGTGCGCGCGCGCGCGCGAGCGCGTCCTTCACTACAGCAAATTTAATGGGATACTTGATCCTCATCTTGTCAAGGTCCTGAGTATCAGAATTTCACTGAAGTTATACTTCTTCAAACAGATTTTTCTATAGCTTATAATCAGTTATTCCGTATAACAGTGTTGTCTGCTCCTTATCAGCCCCTCCATGATGGAAACGGCAACTCCGGTTTACCAACACACGTCCAGCATGTGATCACGACGGCCGCCTGAGTCGCACAGGTTGGGGAATCTCCACAGGGAAGTACAGAGGGCGCCACCTGTTCTGACAACACCTGGCCTTTCCTAGCCTCGCCTGGTACCTTCTTCGTCTTCTATGATTTCCCAAAGAATAGCGAGTGCCTGCATATCCTCGTCTTTTGATTGCCTGGAACCCAGTGAAGCGCTCGCTCTCTTTGTAGCCTCGCTGCAGTGTTTTATTTCTCGAGTGCAGTGTATTTACTTCTCGAGAGGCTTTCACAGCCGACGTGCTACTGGCGCGCGGCCAAAGACATCAGAATAGTCGTCGGGATTCCCCCTGACATCAGCGAACAACAGCGCGGGAACGGGAACAAATCACTGTAGGAATCTTCACACACTGGGAGCCGGTCGGCCGAGCGGACAGCACGCTGGGCTTGTGATCCTGTGGTCCTGGGTTCGATCCCAGGCTGCCGGCGAGAAACATAGGGTGAAAGTTTCTTTCACCCTATGCCCCTGTTACCTACCTAGCAGTAAAATAGGTACCTGGGTGTTAGTCAGCTGTCACGGGCTGCTTCCTGGGGGTGGAGGCCTGGTCGAGGACCGGGCCGCGGGGACACTAAAAAGCCCCGAAATCATCTCAAGATAACCACTGTGGCTGCACCGTATCTTGATAGGCCAGGGCTAATTTGAGGTAACAGTTACCTTTAAAGACTGACGCTCATGCAGTGATGCTGGTGGGCATGAGTTGGTGGTGTCTGCCGGAGTTGGACTGCAGCTCCTGGTCTGATCCAACCACAGATATTGTGAGGCAAACCTCTTGGCCCCCCTGATCATATGCGATATATTATATCTGATATTAATGTCAACTAGTTGTTGCTATGTGCTGCTTCCTCATGATTGGTTAAGACAGTCACGAAACAAGAAGAAACTTTCTACGAAGTTCTGAGAACATATTACTTACATATGTAACTACAAACAATATATAAGAGGTGTAAAGTAGAATAAAAAAAATTACTACCTAGTTAAATATGACAGTAGATATGTCCTTATGACACTAGAGACGGTGTGAATAATGATGAATATCATGTCAATTGAAATGAATACCAAGGGTCAAGAGGCTCTCTGGCAGTAGGTGATGGTGAGGGGGGCGGGGGGGTTGAAGAGAACCTGTGGCAGTGGGTGGTGGTGAGGGGGGCGGGGGGGTTGAAGAGAACCTGTGGCAGTGGGTGGTGGTGAGGGGGGCGAGGGGGTTGAAGAGAACCTGTGGCAGTGGGTGGTGGGTGTCAGTGGTTACAACTTGGTAAGGGTCCAGGATGGATGGAAACATCGTCACTTCCATTTGAGATGCGTGTGATGGGGTTATTACCTCTGTTTTAATTGTATCTTACACACAACATCAGTTCCTCAATACCTCCGTCACCCAGTGGTCCCTTGTCCTTACGTGCACACACTTGCTGCTGCCCTCTGGCTGCTGCTGCTCTCTGGCTGTTGTCCTCTGGCTGTTGTCCTCTGGCTGCCTAAGTTGAGAATATTGGCCGAGAAGTTTGCATATATAAATAATTTATTGACACGATGTTACCAAACATGCAGGTGCATCAGAGGGCACTAGTAAATCATATGCAATATTTGTAACAGTTATTTTTTTTTTTTTTAGTTATGATAATGACTAACATGAAAAATCTCAGGAGCTCGCACACACAATTTCATTAATTGTGGCCGAATATCACGGTAGGATGCATCACATTCGGGTATTATATATTACTGATAACATGATTAAGTTAAGCATCTAAAAGGAGAGACGGTGACTCCTGAACACAGGGCGCTGTATCTAAAGCAGCCAAATAAATTGTCTAACCATATGGTAAGGAAATTTAACACACTAATGTTGGGAATAAATACGATCAAAGCTAGTATGATGCAGGTTAGTAAGCCATCAACTTCATTAAACATCAAAGTGTCAATGATTTTTTAAAAGACTGATTTCACGTTATTACTCGTCAAACCTATTATGTTAAAATTATCAAATTATTTATGGTCAATAAACGTTTATATCAGAGACTGACTACTGAATACTATTAACTAACATCGACTACCAAAGCCACACACAACATCGACTACCAAAGCCACACACAACACCAACTACCAAAGTATTACCAATGGCGGGTACCGAGCCATTACCCGGCACGACAAAACTTCCCGGGAATAAAAAAAAAAACGAGCGGTCGCTGGAGGGGTAACTGAGGTCAACAGGGCATACGAGCCTCAAAGGTCGGAGCAACGCAGCGTGTCCCTCAAATATCCGCCCGCTGGCTTGTCCTGTTGTCCTGTGTTCCGACCAGTAATTACCGACTCTCCATTCCCGACCAAGCACTCACTTACAGATTTGACCTTTGTCTACACACTTTTCTATCAGAGATATATCAAAAGTCATACGCTGTATCAACGTCCCGGATATCAAGCTCAGCTTTACGCTCGTGCGATTGACCTCCCCCCCTCCCTAGGGAAATCTGGGCATTCTTCCCCTCTCCTGGGGAAATCTAGGCATCCTTCCCTCCCCTGGGGAAATCTGGGCATCCTTCCCTCACCATATAGAAATCTGGGCATCCTTCCCTCCTCCTGGGGAAATCTGGGCATCCTTCCCTCCTCCTGGGGAAATCTGGGCATCCTTCCCTCCCCACGGATTACATGGGTAAATAGTATAGGCTACAGCACACAATATTTCCACGCCCTCACAACACATGCTGTCCACACGGCCTCACAGCAGTGATTACATTGTTAATTAATATGAAATACTCTATGCAAATCAATCTGTAGCCATAGGTAGCTTTGTCAAAGATGAAATAATAAATATGAATAGCGCTGTGAGGAGATTAACATTAGGCTGTTTTAAATTTACATTTGAGGTTCTCAAGGCGTGTCTTGAATTGTTTTAATGTACTCTGGCATGTATATTTACACGCTCGGGAAATAATTGTAGAGGAATCAAGGGCTTGAACAACAATGTTAGACGATGTTAGAGTTTGACGGTTGTGTCTGGGAGAGCAGGCGGGGAACTGGCGGCTGACGACACCAAGTCTCGGAGGCTCTGTGCCTGTTTCTCTTTCGTGTTGTTGTTGTTGCTTGCGTTCATCATTGTGGGATGGCAAATCCCGAGGACAAGATATTGAGAGGGAAATCTTTAAAGTGGGTCGGAGAGAGCAGTGGGTTCCCAACAGGGTAAGGAACTGGTCTATTTACTAATAGCCAAAAGACCACCTTTGACGTAGCGACCTACCGGCTGGGTATCACTGGAATAGAGGAAAAAGACCAGTAGTGTAACAGATAAATGAAGACTGAAGATTTGATCAAGAAAATTAGAGCTTGTTTCAATGAAAATAGGGAAATATCTCAGATGGGTGAGAAAAGCGAGTAAAGACGGAGAAGAATGCCTAAAATACATGCGCGGGGTTTTTGAACATCAGGTCACAAGGTGGAAGAAATATCCAAGAGGAGTTAGGAAATGTTGGAGACGCTGGAGAACGGACGCGGGGCCGCAGAGAAGGAAAACTTGGGGTCAAGGAACGTGACCAAAAACGTGGGCCCTTCTCTGCAGTGAACGTTAGGGTTGTCCACCCAGCGAGGCGTCGACTCTGCACACGCCCGTCTACCATTATGTGTTGAGCTGCCGAAACACGAAATCTAATACTGGTGTAAAATATAATTATGTAAAATAATGGATTATGCAAAAACAGGTAATTAAGGAGTATACAATTTTATACGGAGATAAAAACGATTTAAAATGTGAAAACAAAACTCTGATGAATTGGTAAGAAAATTGTAAACAAGTGTTTCTAACGTAAGAAAAGTGGGTACAAGTACGCCTATGTAAGCAAAAATTATATTTCTATGGTAAGAAAAGTTCCTCTTACCACGCTGCAGCCTCATCCTTGCTGCAGTGTCCACGAAGACGGCGTTGTCAAGACACAAACAGATGGTAGTCAGTGTGCGCGGTCAGGGCCATATATGGTGATGAACCAGACTCTTCCATCCACACCGCCATGCTACCTGTCCTCCGTACAATGTTATCGTACAGTACGGTCAGCCATACAGCTGGGCCAATTAGCAGAATCTGCCGTACAGCTGCCCTAGCCAGCTATCACACGCCGCCGCCAACAGGTTCCTTCACACAGCTGCTCTTGCCAGCGCTCACACAGGGACACCTTTGCCAGCAGGGCTCGCCATATAGCTGCCCCTACTGGATGTATCAGAGGCACGCCCCTGCCAGAAGGGTGCGACAGGCGAGCACCCGCACTAACATACTGATATTTTGCTCCTAGACGGGGCGGCGCCGGCTTCCAGCACCACGGCTGACCGGAGTAGCTGTACTGCGCCTCTCATTTTCCTTTTTATATACAAGTCATAAGACCTATATGAGTGTTTATATATATATATATATATATATATATATATATATATATATATATATATATATATATATATATATAATATATATAAAATGTGTGTGTACTCACCTAGTTGTGCTTGCGGGGGTTGAGCTCTGGCTCTTTGGTCCCGCCTCTCATCTGTCAATCAACTGGTGTACAGATTCCTGAGCCTACTGGGCTCTATCATATCTACATTTGAAACTGTGTATGGAGTCGGCCTCCACTACATCAATGCCTAATACATTCCATCTGTTAACTACTCTGACACTGAATAAAGTTTTTCTAACGTCCCTGTGGCTCATATGGGTACTCAGTTTCCACCTGTGTCCCCCTTGCTCGCGTACCACCCGTGTTAAACAGTTTATCTTCATCTACCCTGTCAATTCATCTGAGAATTCTGAAGGTAGTGATCATGTCTCCCCTTACTGTTCTGTCTTCCAGTGTCGTGAGGTGCATTTCCCGCAGCCTTTCCTCGTAACTCATGCCTATTAGTTCTGGGACTAGCCTAGTTACATACCTCTGAACTTTTTCAAGCTTCGCCTTGTGCTTGACAAGGTACGGGCTCCATGCTGAGGCCTCATACTCCAGGATTGGTCTTACATATGTGGTATATAAGGTTCTGAATGATTCCTTACACAGGTTCCTGAAGGCAGTTCTGATGTTAGCCAGCCTCGCATATGCTGCAGATGCTATTCTTTTGTTGTGGGCTTCAGGAGACAGGGTTGGTGTGATATCAACTCCCAGATCTTTCTTTCAGTCCGTTTCATGAAGGACTTCCTCCCCCATTCGGTATCCTGTGTCTGGCCTCCTGTTTCCACTGCCTAGTTTCATTACCTTACATTTACTCGGGTTGAACCTTAATAGCCATTTGTTGGACCATTCATTCAGTCTGTCTAGGTCATCTTGTAGCCTCATACAATCGTAGGGCTTGGGTAACTATCAGGAGAAAACACTATTTGCTCATTTGATAATATATTAGTGTACCTTGAAGTCAACATTACTGTGGAGGCGAATGTTGGCGAGGCCTGAGCACACAAGGAAGGTAGGAGCGCCGCGCCCGGACAAAGAACTCCCCTGAGCTACTGTTCCTGTTGCTGCAGTATTCCAAATTATAAATTGGGAAGGATCGTACAGAGACATCATCTGGTCGACTGAGCTTTGCAGCTTCTCTAACCAGCAAACGGGCAGAAATTATATCTGAACGAAGCAACGTGTGCAACTTTTCCCTGCCAACAACAAACACGAGATATTAACATGTAACAAACTGGATATTCACGTGTAACAAACACCGGGTATACACGTGCAACATGGACAACACCTGCAGTAAACAGAAGAAACATGTGCAACAAACGCTAATTTGCCCCAGAGCCAAAAAATTGCCAAAATTCACTTCTTTTGTTCGTTGGTTTAAAGTGCATGTTTCAGAAGTTTCGAGTTCATAACATGGAGAAACTACAAACTTTCCTGGGACGCCACTCCTGCAGCCCGGAGCTACCTTGTAGAATTATGCTCAGGTAAATCTGGGAGAGAAAATACTGTTATGGCCCGCAGGAAGACTCGCTCTCTTCTCGTTGCTTCCACCACCTGCCCACAGTCACGCCCACACCACCCATGGTGTTACTACTGTTGCCCACACCACCCACGGCGTCTCCATGGTACCAGGTCTACCAGTGGGAATTTCCTATTCCTTCCAGACCCTTGAGTCTGGTCTCGCGTTGACATCCTTCAGCTTCATCACTTTGCATTTACACGAGTTAAACTCTAGTAGCCACATTCTGTGGTAAACGCCTCCCTGGTGCTCTCCAGAGTTCACATGTTCCAAGGTTGCAATATTGACTTGGAACACACAAGTTCCAAGGTTGCAATATTGACTTGGAACATACAAGTTCCAAGGTTACAATATTGACTTGGAACATACAAGTTCCAAGGTTGCAATATTGACTTGGAACATACACATACACTATATAAATTTTGAAATATATACACTAGAGAGAGCAGCAGGGGTACGCATGCCCCAGGTGAGGGTCCCAATTAGATTATTCTTTCAGTTTGTCCAGGTCATTCTGTAAGCTTCTGAAGTATTCCGTCATATTTATTCTCCTCGTAAGTTTTGCTTCATCAGCAAGGATGAAGAGGATGGAGTCTATTCTTTCTTTGAGTGTGTGTGCAAGTGTGTGCGTGAGTGTGTGTTCAATTGTGTATGCGAGTATGTGTGCGTCTGTATGTGACTGTGTGTTCAAATGTGAGTGTGTGTGTGTGTGAGTGTCTCTGCAAGTGAGTGAGTGTGAGCGCGAGCGAGGGAGATATGTGTGAAATATAAAGTTTGGAGAAGATGGTAAAATAAGGTCATAACATCACACAGAGCACAGATGCGGCATAATAATATTGACCAGTGTGTGTGTTCTATGCTTAATATAGCATCTGTTTACACCGAGTCCTGCGCGACACAGCTGTTTACACCAAGCGACCGACATGCTGAAAACGGACCAAAATATAGGTATGGGAGATAAGGCGTCAGTGATATTGTAATCCAACACACGCAATAGGAATAGCAACTGTTTAGTTTGATTCCCAGCTGCAAGGGAAGGGCTCGTGATCGCGACGTTGTCCATACTCTACATTCAGCTTAGCCTGAGACACCTGGAGGTCTTGGACAGGACAGCAAGCCTAGCGCACCTTATAAATCTCCCCTGTGCGATAGAACCTTTTCGTCTGGACATCAAAGGTGAAAAAAAAAGACCAGCTCTAACTCGAAAAACAAGAACGTAATATTTTCTGGGTCGAGTTTTAAAATTAGTTTTTCTTGTACAAGTTTTTCTTGTTCAAAAACATTTGATGGGATAGGTTTTTGTTTTTTCTACATAAACTTTGGTTATAAAAGTTACGGACTGAAATGATTACAGTATACGATAACAAAAGATTACAAATCATTTAGCAATTACTTGGTTATAACACAATCTATAAGTATTATTTATGTAATGTGCAAGGATAGATATTTATGATAAGATCAGATATAACGCTGCCAAAATTACATTCACGACTTAAGGTACAAAAAGGTTAAAAAACCAAACACATGTTAAAACAATAATTAAACACCATATTATAACTACATGGGCAGACTGCACATTCCTCTATTATCCGAGAGCATTTGATATTGTCTCTCTCTCTTCCTCAGGTTAGAAAAGCATGCTGGTGATTAGTACTAACATAGACGAGAGTACCTATCGGGAAAGTGACAAAGGGTTACAGTGAGAGCGAAGATATCACGCTGGAGAGAGGTTACTATTGAAGTGCCACAATGGTCGGTCCTAGGAACCATATAACATATGTCAACGAAAATACTTTATATCAATGTTTGCAGATGATGCAAAACTAACGAGAAGTTAGTAAAGGGTGGTACTGTGACACTATGCAAACAGAACTGAACATATCCCAGAAGTAGTCTAATAAATGGCTGCTAGAATTTAACGCAGCCATATGCAAATTTATGAGGATGGCAACTTGAGTGAGAAGGCTTGTACAGCAGTATAAAATAAACAGGAGACAGATCTTTGTCCCAAAAATGATAAAGAACTGGGAGTACATATAACCCCAGATGTAATACCAACAACACATATTAGCAGAATAACGTCAGCAGCATTTGCCAAACTGACCAAAGCTTGTGTAGCCTATGTGAAACCGACTGTTGAATATGTGGTATGGGCATGGAACTCTTACCAGTAGAAAAGGCAAGTCAAAACTAGAAAATGTCCAAAAATATGAAACAAAGCTCGTTCTTGAGATGAAGAGCTTGAGCTACA
Organism: Procambarus clarkii; assembly: GCF_040958095.1. NCBI lineage: Eukaryota > Metazoa > Arthropoda > Malacostraca > Decapoda > Cambaridae > Procambarus > Procambarus clarkii. The sequence continues at coordinate 6,297,443 of NC_091191.1, forward strand.
AGGAAAAAACAGGGAACTGAACCTCATCACACTGGAGGAGTGAAGGAATAGAGGGAACATGATAACAAATAATATTGCAAGAAGAATTGACAAGTAGACAAAGAAACATTATTCAGACCTTGGAACAGCAGAACAAGGGGCCATAGATATAAACTAGACACAAATGAGTCAGAGAAGTCACAAAGATGATTATTTTTTATATAAGTGGGTACAATAGAAAATTTATCGCTCTTGTTAGTAGGCTTCGAGCTTTCCCTTTCCTCAGCGCATGTTAAGCCTTACCCTACTACAGTAATTCCCACTGAAACACGACCCATTGAGTGAATAGTTTAGAATCGACGTCAGTTGAACCTCCCTATCCAGGGCTCGAACCCGGCCGAAATCGTTCGCGAGCCATGGGACAAGTGATCGAAATACTACTGCTCCAAATGCACAAATTTTATATGTAAATTGGTCAAGAAAAACGTGAGGATTGAGGCACTGCATTAAACTAAGAACGTTAGAAAGACTAACCTATATGGGTTTATGCCCAAGAGTAGTACACAAGCATGTTTTGAAGAATATTTAGTGCAGGGCCAGTAACCCAGCTCGTCCTTACACACACACACACACACACACACACACACGTCAAGAGTAGTTAACAGATGGAATGCATTAGGCAGTGATGTGGTGGAGGCTGACTATATACACTGCTTCAAATGTAGATATGATAGTGCCCAGTAGGCTCAGGAATCTGTACATCAGTTGATTGACAGTTGAGAGGAGGGACCAAAGAGCCAAAGCTCAACCCCCGCAGGCACAATTAGGTGAGTACAATTAGATGAGTACAAAGCAAATGTTAAAAAAATACCAGTATGCATTGAGGACAGTAAACAAATGGAACGAGTTTGACTCAAGAGATGGTGAAAACAATCTCTGTCCACACTTCAAGATCAAATACGCAATACGACAGTGCTAGAAAGCTTAGTTATACAGGTATATAAGATCAAAATAGCAAAGACGAGAGCCTCAAGATCTCGTTTCCTGTAGACACAACTAGGTAAGTGCATCTAATTACAAGGAAGTTTGTGAGGAGCTCATTAAAAGATTTTAAGAGTGCTTTGGACTTGAAGAACAGTTGCCAGAATAGGGTTAAGAGAACACAACGACTCACAGCACTGGAGTAACAATATAGTCAGAGTATCCAAGAGCAACGCCAATTCAACCCAGAATCAATGGCATCAACGTTGAATTAGCATTGATAACGTTGATTCAATGTGGCACTAACGCCAATTGGATTTTATGGCCAGTGGGGACGAAACAAGGAAGGGAACTATCAGGGGGAAAGCGCCAAACCATTACGACTATATAGCACTGGAAAGGGGTTAGGATAAGGATTGGGGATGGGACGGAGGGAAGGAATGGTGCCCAACCACTTGCACGGTCGGGGATTGAGCAACGAACGCCGACCTGCATGGAGCGAGACTGTCGTTCTACCGTCTTGTCCAAGTGGTTGGGCGACGAAACAAGGAGACATGTAAGGTAACTGAACTGAACATGACAAAGGTGATCTGATCAAAGAAAATCTCGGCATAGAAGCTTATGGAGCGGGCTGTGTCATTAAACAGGACAATGGTAAGCATCTGTGACATTATTTGAAACTGGAAGAATTCAATCCAGTTGGAAAACAAGTCAACATAGTACCATTATATATATCAATAAAAATGATGTATTACCAGAAATTATTGCTCTTGAATCAATTAATTGTACTATGGAAGATTATTTGTATATACTTCAAACTATGTAACTAGCTTGTTATGATTATTATTTGCTTAGCTTAATCAATTTTGGGGTTCAGTTCCTGAGCCCATTATGTGCCTTTGTAACCTTTCCCACTACCGCCCTATTACCTATTAATTTATTATGCGGTGCATAATAAATTAACAAAACCAAAACATTAAAAAAATGCTCCGCTTTGTAAAAAAAAAAAAAAAAAAATCTATGCACCGGCCTTGATAAATTAGGAGGGTTGTTTGGGTTCGTACCTTTCTGGTTAGGCAAAAGTTGCTTTTTTTTATACAGTGGGAAATAGAGAGAATGGAGTGGAGCAAACAGTTTTACGTACGGTCGCTAATACTCTCTTCCAGTGTTTCATTGCATTGAAATATGCGTTGTTTCGCCACCTGTGTGGGACATGACACATCTATACGTGTCCAGAAGACTACATACGACAATTAAAACTAAAATCACTTACCAAACAGTATATACTGATGGGCTTAGATAAAAACACATGCAATGGGGCGTCCAGGATGCTGGCACGGAAGGGGAGGTCCAGGCTTGACGTCAGGCGCCTGGGCACGCCATGTAAGCCTGGGCACGCCATGTACGCCTGGGCACGCCATGTACGCCTGGGCACGCCATGCACGTGTGGGCACGCCATGCACCAGGCATACCCTAAGCACGACTACCATCTCCCTCCACGCCAGGGACAACCACCACTCTACATTGGAAAAGTTCACCCTCTCAGGTTAAAGATAAATATGATTATATATACGGTTTCCGATATCAAGCCACAATAATCAAGATAAGTTGTTTTAATTCCGAATTTGAATAAATATTTACTAATACCTTATCATGTTTTTTTTATTAGGTTTCCGCGCCAAGATTTTAGCTAACAAATGTCAATGGCGATTTTTTTTAGATGAATAAAATTGAGTCAGATTACTAGGTTTACTTTAATGTTACTTGGTAAAGTTTAATTTAAAGTTTGCAAGTTAAAAGTGCACTTTCTGTACAGGTTGGTGTAGTAATTAATACTTGAATGTAATACACTTATTGAATACTATTGTGTTATTATTCATTTACAAGTTATTTTAACTGTTTAAACATGTTATGGTCGTCAGTCTTGCCAATATGCATTCCATAATTTTATATATTTCGGGTGAGCATCGCTATTTGTGCAATGGAAACATTTGTGTCACATATTACACTTTACGTTTGGTATTTTACCCTTGGAAAAAGTAATAATGTTACGCCTCTCCAAACAGTTCCTACATTATTTTATTTGACATGAACCTTTGTGAGACAAATTGTGTCTGAAACACGGAAAATTGTTCCTGGTGGCGCTGAGAGCATCTTATAAGACAAAGGTCCGCTAGCAAGAAATAAGACGAGCTAAAGCCTGCTCTCTCCCTGCGCAACACTTTCGCAACACAACTGTCTCTTGCTTCTGTCCATTCCACAAATATAATAAAGATTGACTTTAGTAGTGCGGTGTCTATATCCACAGTACAGTGCGATGTCTTTATCCACAGTACAGTGCGGTGTCTATATCCACTATCCGCAGTACAGTGCGATGTCTATATCCACAGTACAGTGTAATATGCATATCCACAGCACAGTGTGATACGTGTATCCACAATATAGTGTGACAATCTGTGTGTGTATAATTCGTGTGTGCAATATATGGGGTTTGGCAAAATATGTATGTATTGATCTTAAACCCTTGAAGTTTGCAAGATGATAAGAACATTACTGCAATAATCTTACTGATTTTTGAGAGAGAGAGAGAGAGAGAGAGAGAGAGAGAGAGAGAGAGAGAGAGAGAGAGAGAGAGAGAGAGAGAGAGAGAGAGAGAGAGAGAGAGAAAGGAGAGAGAGAAAGGAGAGAGAAAGGAGAGAGAGAAAGGTTAGAGAGAGAAAGGTTAGAGAGAGAAAGGTTAGAGAGAGAAAGGTTAGAGAGAGAAAGGTTAGAGAGAGAAAGGTTAGAGAGAGAAAGGTTAGAGAGAGAAAGGTTAGAGAGAGAAAGGAGAGAGAAAGGAGAGAGAGAGAAAGGAGAGAGAGAGTCTGATTCAGTCTCAGAAACAAATGAAATATGTCTGTTGTTCGCCTGTTCCTCTAACTACTCATTTGTTCTTTTCAAATTCAGGTCAAATTTCCAAAACCTTTTAAAGATTAAACATTTAACACCATTGTACAACAATAAAGCAAGTTGTACCTCCATATTAGAGGTGGTATTTGACGTGACATGATTGACATCTGGCATGGTAATTAAAAAAAAAAAAACATGATGAATATTACAAAATCGTTAATTTTTCAACATTTTACCCTACATACCAGGCAATCAGGTGTGAATCACTGCTCCCTCAGTGAATAAATAATATTTCTAAATGAGCACTACTTCCAGGAAGTTTTGATAATTTCCAATGTTTACATGCACAACGAAGATAAAAAAAACGTTTAAACAAACTTATATATGGTATAGCAGTACTGTATTAAAAGAAATACAGCCATAATAAACCCAAATTGTATTGGATATTACCCACTGGTTTTGTAGTATATAAATATCCATATTATACATATCAGTGTAAATTATAGACCCAATGCCTCTCAACAGTATACATGCAGGTTTACTGTAGACAACTAAGTGTAACAGGGGACAAGACACAGTACTGCACATTACTATAAACATTCTGTCAATTTAATACAGCATTTCAGGTTCTTGTTTTAGTAAAATTAGAAGAAAATACTGTAACAATTTACTTGAGGAAAATTCAATCACATGGTACAATAAATACAAATGAACACCTGTACTGTATTTGCATGTAGTGTACTACCTGGTCCCTACATTGCCCAGAAACATTATACCATGCCATGTCTGTATTTGAAATGTATTTCTTGCACACTAAGTTATATGCTATACAGCATTTAAGATTTTCCCCCAATTTTTTTTGACATCACATAAAAACATCTTTAAACTGTACTCCAATTTATGAGTGTAAATGTGTGCTGAGAAATTCTGTGCTGCCCAATCGCTGAATACGAGATAATAATGTCATTTACTCATTGGTTTCAAATATGTGTATAAAGAAAGGCAATCTGTACAGCGGGTACTGTACAATACTGTGTACAAAAGTAAGGAAATAAAATCATTAATGCCAGAGAAAACAGGAGAGCAGTACATGACCTTATAGAGAGACATGTGGGATCGAAGAATGTGTATCAGATCACAATGTCATAACATTAAGTGTATATAATGTGCAATAATGATTAAAAATATAGTGAAAGTTCAAAGCACTATGGATCGTTTGATAATAATACATCAATGAAGAATTGCCTTATGTAGCAATTTGAGGAATTCACACACACAAAAAAAATGCTTTTGTGAGCCATACACTTTTTCAAATAATAAAATATTTTTTAATTATATTTAGCGCATGCATACTTTCCAATAAACCATAGTTAATGATCACTTTTTTTTTACTTATATTACTACTTTCTACATACAGAATCAAGGGTCATCAATTTAATTATAATTACCTACATCCATTTCATATATACCTCACTTAAAATACAGTACATGAAGCATCAATGCAAATCCATTATTTACATTCTGTACTGAATTTTCAAATAAAATTTGTCAATCTCATTCAATGCCCTTTACCTAGGTAGAAGCAAATGTATCAAGCATCAATAGGAATATAGTATATCAATGGAACACAGTAATGTATATGCATGTAGTTAAAGAAACTTAAATGCAATATCGTATAAGCAAATACTAAAGAACAAACCAAAGGCACTTACATTAAACTTATATTTCAAGAAAACCCAATCAATATATTGCACACTAAAAGGATCAAATGAAATAAATATTAAAGAATGATTGATTGATGGAGGATTAGAGATGATAGCAGTAACTTGATGCAAAGATTATTGCTTAATAGGAGGGATGTATGATTGGGTGATAGCAGGGAGAAGTAAGAAACTAAAAGTCTATGTGATATACGAGTGAGAATTCATGCAGACTTGCAGAAAGGTCAAGTCTTTCAAAAAAATATAGTACTCTATTAACAAAAAAAAAACTTGTAAAGGAAAGTTATCACACTATTTTTAAATAAAGAAATGCTCAAGAAAGTAAAAAATATAAAGGATGAGGAGAAAACCTACTACAGGGAGTCAAAGGTTTCTACACTATTAGGAAGACTGGAAAGAGATCTATAGTAATAAGAAGATGCACATTAACTAATGCATTATACAACAAATTTGGTACTGTGTAGTGCATAGAAGATAGAAATTTTTTCCCATGTATATAATGTGCAATAATGCTTAAAAATATGGTGAAAGTATCAAAATACTAAGGCGCGTTTGAAAATACAGTAATACATCAATGATAAGGCTTGAAGAAATGTTCGTAGATTTGTTCGTAGTACCTGTGAAGCACATCTTTAAAATTGTTCTTATTTAGAAGGTGAAGGCTTTAAGGATGTATTGTACTATATATGGAAAAGTTTTGTCAAGATTTTATATACATTTTAGTTAGGCTTTATAAAAATATCGAAAATAGCAGCATATAATCTAGGACATTTTCTGAATTTATTCATTATCAACTTGAATAAATTAAACCATAGTTAGCACTTACGATACTGTTTTTTTTTTTTTTTTACACACAGGTGGGTACAGGATCTGTTGATCAGTTAGAGATTCCAAGGATTAGTATCCCACGAGCTGGTCTCTGACCAGGCCTCCTATTTGTTGGTCTGACCAACAAGGCTATTGGGTGTGGCTTGCTCGTAGCCTGACATAAGAGTCACAGGCTGGTTGATCAAATATCCTTTAAAGGTACTATTTTGAACGCTGTAAGAGGTTGGTCAGTTATGCTCCGTATGTGTAGGGGAAGAGTGTTGAAAAATCTTGGGCCTTTGATGTTGATAGAGTTCTCTTTCAGCATGCCTATTGCAATTCTGCTTTTCAATGGGGGTATTTTTCACATACTGCGATGCCTCCTGGTCTCATGTGGTGTTATTTCTGTACTGTATGGAAATTTAGAACTAGTCCTTTTAATATTTTCCAGGAACAGATGACTGCTGAATCCTGTTGAAGCTTTCCTGTCCCATAGCTCATGGTAAGCCTTACCCACTAGTTTTCCCCTGGCATATTACCGGCTAATTGTTTAACAACCAGATACCCAGTTACTGTTGGGTAAACAGAGATGTACAGTTAAGGATTGGCACCTCGTAAATTCTCTTTTAGCATTTGAAGAAATTTATAATTACAGCTGTGACTTGTGATCCTTTCTTTCCTCTTCAATGTGGTTGTTAAGAATAGACCAAGCCTTTTCAACTTGCTGCTGAGTATAATCTCCGCTCCATTGTGTACAAAACACAACATTGGCTCGTGCAACACGATCTTTGTTTGACATCTGATTATCAATTCTTTTTTCGGCTTCTTCTTGTGTTTTCCCATCACGTTCCATAATGCGACAGATTGCCTCTTCTCTTTTGATAATACATACCCAAACCTGAAATAATCAAAAGCATAAAACGAATTATTGTATGGAATGTAATATTCCAGTTACAAATCTTAGAAGTGTTCATCTAATTTTCCCATTGTGATAAGGGCACAAATATCATTCAGGTGTGGGTAGGGGGCAACCCCTCAGGAAAGCCTTCAAAATAAGAAGCAAACTCCCATGAACACTCAAAGAAAATGGGAAGTTGGCAAAGTACCACAAGTACTCAACTTGATCAAAACACAAAAATAATGGCTGACCTAGAGCTCCCATGATAGCTAAACTCCACAACATACGAAAACCTGCTCAGTGGTCATTGCTTGACAGCTCCCATCCCCAAGAAAAGCAGAGCTGACAAAGGCATGCCCAGGCAAAAAAAGGATCCCAAAGAGATCAAATGCACACAATTCCAGAAAGGCTAGGAACAAAAGGGAAAGAATAAAGGAGGAGGAAGACAGAGATCCCCATCTCCCCAGGGTGAGCCAATTCAATAAGAGATATGGAAATGACAGACGATGTAAGTCCCAGGGTGGAAGAGTTAAACCATTCACAGGCAGTATAGTGGAGGTAGTAATAGATGGTCATTAGAGTACAAGAAGAAACATTACCATCCTACAAACTCTCACCACAGGGAGTGCGGAATCAGAGGGCCGGTGAAGAAGGACTTCTAAGAACTGCAAGGGCTTGACGAGTTGTAAAGGAATGACCAAGCAGGAAACACTGGGCAGAGGCCACTCACTGAATAACATGAATGCTGAATACACCCTAGCGGCAAAGGCAGCTGTAAAAAGTATGAATTGTGCACGTATAATCAGCATGCAAACTTTCTTTGTGAGCCCTTACATGAAGACTCCAACTCCCTCCACGCACAGTACGTATAGTTTGTAGAGGAGTCAAAGACTCGTGCACTGCTAAGGGTGAGGATCCCTCCTTAGGAAGCTGGCCTCTCAGGTCAACCTGTCCTCTTAAAAAGAACGTCGCTTTTGGCCGTTTGTCCGTATGGCCGAATATGGACGTAATTTGAAAATTAAAATTTTTTTTAAATAGATTTGGGATTTTTTTTTTCAACAACAGTAAGTTAAGGGTCCTCTGATAGGTTAGGTGGGCAGGAAATTCTCATAAAGTTTCAAAACGTTATGAAAAACGTTAATGGAAAGTTCCTCTTCTAAGCTGTCCGAGGAGGGCCGGACGACTCAAACAGAAAACAGAACAGTACGTCACTTTTGTGAGTCGATTTCATTTCAAATTACGTCCAAATTTGGCCATAGTGCTCATACGAGCCAAAAGTGACGTTATTTTTAAGAGGACGGGTTGCGCAGGTAGCCTCCTGAACCCATTATCTCATTTTCTATGCATTGCTAACTTTGCTGATTTTATGATTTGGTTCACCCAATTTCCTGGTGGCCTTTTCTAGTTTAAGGTAATCTAGGATTTTCTGTTCCTTATACCACTTTAGAGGGATCCTGGTTTTGGCCTCTGGTGCCCAGCAGCCTCACAATGACTCACAAGGGCCTGACAGGGATGATTTGGGTGAGTTATCCAAGTAGCTAGCACAAAAGAGCTTCCCTTCCCCATTGAAAATTTCAGTCCGAGACACTGACACAAAGTGAAAAAATGAAATGACTGACTGAATGGTTAGCTTCTCTAGCACCAGGCTACAAACCAGTAACAGGGAAACTAACCAGCTGTTTAAGATTTTGATAAATTTTGCAGATTTATTAACATTTAAATTTTTTTAAAGCACTGTGGTTTTTGAGAGTTCCTGGACTTTTGTGGCTTTACTGTATTAAATACTCGGTACTTGAACCTAATGCATGTAAGACACCAAAAATATAGAAGCATACTTTAAAATAGTATATGAAAGTTTCTTCATTAACAATACAACAGCTCTTAATAGCTACAATTATATTTTTTAACATGAACTGTAAGAAAAATATTATTAATAATTTTGTATTCCGAAATAACTTACCTGATGACAAAGAGTATCCCATCCAGCTTCAAGAAGTACTGCAGCATCCAGGATAATAATGTTGAATCCCTTGGCATCCAAATCACTGATGCATTTCTTTGCCAGATTTCCTATTTCCGGCCAAACAATACTATTTAATTTTTCAAGGGCTTCCTTTTCACCAAATACCTTTGCACCTAGGACTTTGCGATTGATTTCACCATCACTGCCAACAATATCTGAACCAAAGGTTTCAATCAGCTTGATGTAACACTTTGTATTTTTCCTATAAGCCTCATGACCTAATTTATCACAATCGACTATACCTGCACCAAGCTTTTCAAATCGTTTTGCAACACTTGATTTACCACTTGCAGAGCCACCTGACAAGCCAATAATATATGGATGACTTGGAATGTTAGTGTTGGGAGTTATAGGTTTAATAATTGTTCCGAGAAGTCTCATTCTTTGAGAACTTGCACTAAGTTTCGCCTCCTCCTCGTCATGTACTCGGAGTCGGTCATCTACTAATCCAATGATGTATCCATCAAGTGCTTTAAGACCACCTTTTTCACGTTCTTTATTGATGCTTATTATACCCTTTTTAGTTTCTTCACTCACTACAATCATATCCATATCAGGATCCCATCTTGTGGGTCCCATTGGATCGGTAATTTGTACAATATTATAGTTAACAGTAGGATCAATATCAATGGCAAGTTCTTTTACATTACTAATCCTCTTATCACAAGGCTCAATTAGTTCAGCTAGTGTTTTGTTTTTCAGAAGCGGCCCATCTGCAACGCCACAAGTCAACCTGTCTTTACACCTTATTAGTGCTTCAGATAAAAGGATCTTGTGGCCAGCATGTATACAATCAAAGGTTCCACCAATAACAACACTGGAATAGATTTGATTTGATGCTTCATTAATTGGATCTACTGGCAGTTGAACTTCTTCATTTTGACACTCCTCTTCAAGCAAGAAAACCTTACTTTTACTGCCAGCTACAAAACTTTTATACCTCTTTTCCAAATCAACCAATTCAAGCCCACTTCTTGTTTGATCAAACATTACTAAATCAATTCTCATGCGAGTTTTAAGGGGAACTTCTAAAAAGTCCTTAAATCCTGCCATGAGGATTCTTACATCCAAACCTTGACACTGGGCTGGTGAACTGGCGTATATATTTGTGATGATATGGCTGTAGAGGGCAAGGCACTGCTTGGTCTCTGGCAATTTGGTCTTAGCCAATGGGTCAAGATGAATGTACAAAGTCTTGGTGACATGCTGAGATGCTGCCTTCAGAACCTTGGAGAAAGAAATAACCATTACATATGAAATTAATGAAACAGATTTTGCTATCAAATAATAAAACAACTTTTGCTTATATTTTTTGTTTAACACTAGTTAGATGAATTTATAAATCACTGGATCTATACAATATACCATACTGTACTATACAAGGAAGCATAAAAAGCTTTATAATAATTTAGGGTACAGTATTAGTAGATAAAATTTATGCAGACGAGGAGTCAGAATAACGTAGCTGAAATATGTTGACCAAACCACACACACACTAGAAAGTGATGGGACGACAACATTTTGGTCCGTCCTGGACCATTGTAAAGTCGATTGTGAATCATCCATTGTTCTGGATAATTTGACAGCCACTCTAGTCAAAATTAATTTAATTATCAACAGTGGTTGATAATTAACCAGGAACTAACCTTTTCAGCCAGGAAGCATATTATCTTTTTATTCTTTGCAATTGTTACAGACGAAGTCACCCATCCAGTCACTATCGCTCAGCGTGTTTGTATACCATATGGCAACCCAAAACGGCGACTGAGAGTTGCTAGTCACGTTAGACAATATTCATTGGTGTGAACACTTACCCAGAGTAACCTAATGCACAGGCGGTGGCTGACATTGGCAGAGCCTGCATTGATACACTGTATATTGCGTACTCTACTATGTAGTAAATATGTTTACCCCTGACCTTCCTATGGAAGTCATACTATGTAACTTGTTTAGCTTAGGTAGTATGTATATTATCAAGGTATCAAGGCAAGCCTCACTCTACTGCCACCATGTGATGCAGATTTGAAAGGTTTTGGCAATCCTTTGTATGTCTTAGAGAGGTAGCTAGTACAGTTGCCTTGACTCTCAACTTACAATTGGGGATCCCAGATTTGATCAGCCGGGCTGTGGTGGGTACGTGGCCCTGCGGGCCGCTCCAAGCAACAGCCTGGTGGACCAAACTCTCACAAGTCGAGCCTGGCCTCGGGCCGGGCTTGGGAGTAGAAGAACTCCTAGGACCGTAAGGGGTCGGTCTCTTGCCTTGGGAGATCTACATCACAAGGTTCGTGATGGTCAGTACAGTATTAAGAACGGTGGGAAGAGTCAGGGGAAATGGCATTAATTATATTTAATAATATTTAGTTATAGCAATATATACTGGAGCTTAGTTTTTATTCATCGTTGTGCATACAGTATTTGTGTTAAGCTAATATGCTCAAGTGCATTACACCTGTGCACTGTTTCAATAGCAGACTGTTACATCACCGCTTTGGATAGTGGTTAAGTGATATTAAGCTATATACAGCAAAAATTTTCAGTACATGTATGTATGCTCTAACGTACAGTGGAATCCCAATTATCCAGACCAACTGGTTCCAATCTTTCCTAGAGTAACTGGACTTTTCTTGATTTTTAATTTTTTTTGCTATTTTTATGTAGAAATTCAGTATACTGTCAGTAATGTATTTGTACTAACAAAAACAAAATAATGCAAATTTGCACATACAGTACAGAACTCCAGAACCCCATCAACCAGGTATCAACCAGGTACAGTACAGTATTTGTACATACAGTATGTAATTTGCACACACACTGGCTTCCTGTCCCCCAACACAATGAATTATTATTATTAATTATTACAAGTATTTGGATATAATATTCCTGTAGAAAAGGTAAATTTAAAAAATACAGTACAGTATAACTTGAATATTGCCGGCAAGTTTAGTTAAGTGAGAATATGACCATCTATCTAGATATAGTCGCATGTAATCTTAACTGGATCATGTTCCTCCATTTCATCTGGACTGGTGTTTGAAGATTACACCACTGCATAGTGACTTTACCCTTCAAAACGGAATGGTTTGGGTCAAACTTTCCCTGTTTTTTCTTCAGAAAAAGGTTCTATAGTACTATATGTACAAAATTATTTCTTAGTACAGTATTTAAAAAAAAAAATTGATGTAAGTTTATTAGATTTATTTACAACGCTGTTGACCAGACCACACACTAGAAGGTGAAGGGATGACGACGTTTCGGTCCATCGTGGACCATTCTCAAGTCGATGGTCCAGGACGGACCAAAACGTCGTCGTCCCTTCACCTTCTAGTGTGTGGTCTGGTCAACATACAGGCATACCTCAGTTTAAGAGTTTAATTGGTTCCTGGAGACGCCTCGTATTCCGAAAACTCGCATTCCGAAGCTAATTTCCCCATAAGAAATAAAGGGAAATGAATTAATCCGTTCCTGACTACCCCAAAAACCCCACATCAAATTAAATTTTTATACCTAATTCATCTAAATAAACCTACAAAACTATGTTCAAGTTATTACTTACCTTGCTGTTGAACGCTGTAGGCGTATGGAAGATGGTGAGGAGGTGGGAGGAAGAGAGGAGTTACTGTTTGGAAGGGGAGTCCCCTTCCATTATCACATCAGGCAGTGAGGACTTCACTGGTATGCACACACTGGCACATTTTGCCTGCATACCACTAGGACTTGCTTGTTTTACTAAGAATTTATCTAATGACACTTGTTTTTCCCTACATTTTAACACTTGTCTGTAGTAAGACATCACATTGTCATTTAAAAGGTCAATGCAACGGCCTGCTACAGCTTTATCTGGGTGAGTTTTTTCAACAAAACTTTGCAGTTCTTCCCATACTTCACACATTTTCTTAATCAAGAAGGGACATCCTCTACTGCCTCTACTCACAGCTATTTTCTTAGGTTGAACCTTACCAATGGCTTTCTTGAGACCCATGGCAAGATATATAATGACAACTTTTATGCTCAAATGGCCAAAAAACCGATAAAAAACTGTAAATCCTTGTGAAGAATTCAGGTGGGATAGTCACTGGACACGAGACACTGGTAAACTGAGGCGCGATCGCCATGCCACCACGCGCCAGTCGGCCTGTACACGTATCAACAAACTCGCGTCCCGAGGTAACCCTCGCCTTCCGAGACATATTTTTGGAGTAAATCCTGCTCGTCTTCCGAAAAACTCGCATATAGGGACACTCGCATTCCGAGGTACCACTGTACTTTAGCCACGTAATTGTGACTCATCACCTGCATATTTACAAGGCAAATTGGGTACAGAGGGAGTACAGTACCTAAATATCTGGACAAATTGTATTGGACATTGTATCAGACACTAACTGGATCTAACTTCTTGTTGTATCCAGTTTTTCAAGAGTGAATTCCACTGGAGTACGAATTCACATTGGTTCTGTAATACACTGGTATCATACAAATTGCAAATACAAATTCTGGAAATAAAATAGACCTTAGGCAACTGCAAAACAGTCATATCAGACGGTATTCTATTATATTTGACATTATCTAGATCTAATTGAAGATTATTAGAAATTAGACCATTAAAAGTAGTAAACCAGTAAGAAACACTAACCTTAGGCAAACTTGGGATAATCTTACGGACAGGCTGAGTTAAAATCAGCAGGCCAGTCATGGAACCCATCTGAATTCTCAGGGAAAAAAATGCACTTTAATTTCTAGTTAGGAATTGTGTTACATAATTGGTCTGTAAACAACACTTATAGTTGTTAAAGAGCTGGGAACAAATTTATGGTATTACATTTAGTTTTGCTGTTTACATCTACTTAACTACTAGATGTGTAATTCTATTACAATACCATAGCGTAATTAAGTTCATATTCACAGCAAGAGAAAATATATATTTCACAACGGATACTGTTGTAAGTAAATATGCTAGTGTCTATAGAATTTTAATGCAATGCATATAAGGTTAATCAATCTTCTCTGCAATAATTAGCCAAATAGCCAAATAATCACAAGAAAATGAGGGTAAACTAAAGACGTTGCAGAACATGCCAAAGTACTCAAATTTACAGCTACAGGTTAGTTGATATTAAGGTGATCAAAATAGTAGAAGAGGATGAAGTCTTTCTTAATAGTGAGTCAGGGGTCCAAAGAATACCCAAGGCCACCCAAAGCCTCCTTCAATTACATTAGTAAATAATAAATATAACATATTTGCTTAATATAATGTTTGTGCTCAATGTAGAGTGTGAAAAAAGTTTCATTTGGAAATAAACTCATTTTATTAGGAAACAACATGAAAGGTGGTGATGGGTGAAGGCGATCAAGATCGAGGATTTGAGTGTCTCGTGGACTTTTATTTTTTATGGCCATCACTTACCATCAATTTTGGTCTTATTTCAATATATTTCTGAGCAAAATTATGTTTTTTCATGTTCTACATTCAATGCCAACATTACAATAAGGAAATGTTATATTTATACTTTATTTCTGTAATTTAAGGAAGTGGCTTTGGGTAGCTCTGGACAATTCTATAGACCATCGATCAGTACCAACTCCCTCATTCTCTGCTGACAAGTCGGCACAAAACCAAAGTGGTATTATCCTGGCTAACAGTGTGCAGAATGCAGACCCAGGAGGTGCCAGAAACCAAGAAATTTCTCAACCCCCCTAGGCGCATTGTAATTTTTTTTTAATTATGCATACTACATACAAAATAGTAATGGAAATCAATAAAATTGATAGGGAAGAATTCCTGAGACCTAGAACTTCAAGAACAAGAGGTCATAGATTTAAACTAACTAAACTAAGCTGCCGAAGAAATATAATTAAATTCACTTTCGTTAACAGAGTGGTAGATAGTTGGAACAAGTTAGGTGAGAGGGTGGTGGAGGCCAAAACTGCCAGTACTGTAGTTTCAATGCATTACTGTATATGGTTAAAAGTGCTGGGAAGATAGGACACCACGAGTGTAGCTCTCATCCTGTAACTGCACTTAGGTAATTACACTTAGGTAATTACACTTAAGTAATTACAAATATGAAGACTGAACTACAGTATAAAATACAGCTGGAAAAAATCCTCAAGTTATTTCTTGATTCCACCTCTGCCACTAGAGATGGTGGCATTCAGGAAAATACATCAAACATATTGTAATTTAATTTTGTTCCAGTGTCAATGCACTATTTGGTTAGGTTTGGTGAGGCACAGGTGACTGACTTACCACTGTCACTTCTGTCTTCCTCATAACAGAAAAGAATATTTTTTTGTATGTAAATGAGATGGCAATGGATAAAGAATTTAGTCCAAGAATAGCACACCAGTATAATCAAACAAACATTAAATTTGGAGGAAACTTTAATACAGTACTCTAATAAACATGTCAAATGCAGTCATCAAATTGATGTATATGTTGGTTATGTTAAAATTCTTATGAAAATTAACTCCTCAATGAAAGTGACTCTCACTGTATACTGAAATTTGGTATTGTACATTATTTTACACAGTTCAAATTTTCAAGTACTATACTGTAAGTTGCATTTTTCATCTCGGGAGCATGGTAACTTTAACAAAGTAACCTTGCTACGCTTTCTAACTACAGAATAATTGCTATGCTTTCTAATTTCAGAATTGCTTTTAAATACATGGATGGCAAAATACTAAAGAAATTGTTCACAACTTTTGTTAGGCCAAAGCTAGATTCTGCAGTGGTTGTATGGTGCCCATATCTTAAGAAGCACATCAACTGGAAAAGGTGCAAAGACATGCCACTAAGTGGCTCCCATAACTGAAGGACAAGAGCTACAAGGAGAGGTTAGAGGCATTAAATATGCCAAAACTAGAAGATAGAAGAAAAAGAGGTGATATGATCACTACGTCTGAGAAAGTAACAGGAATCGATAAAACTGACAATTGAATATATGCTGGTTAGCATTGTAAATGTATGGCCACGACTGTGGTAGAAAATAATAATAAAGAAAAACTAATATAAGAAAACCTTGTAAATTTTCAAAAATAAATCAAACATAATCTCATTACACATGACTTATGGTATTCCTCAGAACTTTGTCCAGCTTTGCTGTGTATTTAACAATATAAAGACTCAACCCTGGTACTACATATTCAAATTTTGTTCAGGCAAATTCTGGCACAGCATCAATGTGCCTGAATTAAAATAGAGTGGTGTCCGTTGTGACTATTATATATCAAAACTGTGCAGCAACCCATGTTCCTGGATCCAAATAGCACAGCATCTATAATAATAGACAGTTTATAATAATAAACAGCATCTAATAGCAATAGCACTTGGTCGTTAAAAGATTTGGCAGGTCGTATTCCACGGAAAAAAATAGGATTAAGTACCTGCCCGAAACGCTACGTGTGCTAGTGAATTACAAGAATGTAAGAACTCTTGTATATATAAATATATAAATAAATAAATAAATATATACATTACGGTACTCAAATACATGCCTGCCCAAAAATACAGCTAATTGTCACCCTGACCCTTTCCCACTGCTTGTCTTAAACTACTTGCATGTTCTCAACAAGGTGCCTCATAACTTCATTCCGGCATATACATTTACCATCAAAAGATGACAATGCAAAACTTTTCGGTCATAACTCACTATGTTCATCTTGCCTGTCACACTTACAATGATGTGCTTGTTGTTGATTTACGGGCTTGCTGTAGCACAAGTGCTGTATGTACCTCGGAGGTCGAAGTGTCGGGGAATATCACAGTACTAGTACAGTAAGTACTGTACCAGAGTGCTGTAAGATGAAGGGCAGCTACGGCGCTATGAGATAAATGTTGACCTTTGTCCCCCTTCCAGTCCCTATATTTACAACCATTTTCTATGAAAGAGATTTTCAGAGAAAATTTCCTTCCTCTCTCTCACTCTAAGGTAGTCATTTTTATTTGTATATTCCGATTTATTTATTTTTGTTATTTATTTATATACAAGAAAGAACATTGGGCTATGAAAATACATACACTTGTGACTGAGTGGTACATTCTTGCAAAGCCACTAAGATGCATAGCGTTTCGGGCAGGTCCTTAGGCTAACAAATAAGTGTAATGATAGGTACACTGTAACAAAATTTTAATTCACATAATAGCTACCTTTTTTTTATTAACAAGCATAGGTATACAAAGCAATGTGCTACTACCCTATTCTGTATGAAGAATTACAAAGAGTAAATAAAAAACTAGCTATAAGTTAATCTAATATCCCCATCTCACAGGATGGTTAGTCATACAAGGAATCAGGAGAGAACATGAAATGTGAGGCTGATCTATTAGCCTCCACTAGCACACTCTGGATACAGCACAAGAATATCTTCCAATGTGTATATCTTCCTGAGTGTATGAAGTAATTACAGAGCTCAAAGTACCTCATACTTGCCCGAAATGCTATGCGTACTAGTGGCTTTAGGTATTGTATGTACTACCTCTATTTTTAAATCAAACAGAATGTTTGTACTGTAACTCTGCAACTATGTATGTACTTTTCCTAAATAAATTATTATTATTATTATTATAAATAAATAAAATAAATAAATGTTTATTTAGGTAAGGTACATACATACAAGAATTTTTTTTACAAAGATTGGTGGACTTATAAATAGAGCTAGTACATACAATGCCTAAAGCCACTATTACGCAAAGCGTTTCAGGCTATTATTATTATTATTACCATTTGGTCTGAAATCATGGATAACAGGCCAGTCACAGGTATAGTGTTGGAGAGGATGTCTCAGCTCTTGTTCACGTAGTTTACAAATGAAATGTTCACAATTAGGGGATTCATTACCTGCAGCCACCTGCCATAGATATCAACATCTCAGCCTAATTCTAGCAATTACAATGTCACACTGTCAAGTGGGTGTTTTGTGCTACCCGTACTTACAGCATAGGGTTATTGACCCATGGAACCGCCTACCACCGAAGCCGTTAATGTCAAAACTATGTTAACCTTCAAAGTACAGCTGTAAAAGATCGTCAAGGCAAATGGGGTGACCTTCGACAAGCCGACAGCTTCTTGTCCTCGTCGAGGCCAGTAGTGTTATTGGCTTTCAGGTAATTTAGGTAAACTTGCAGTTCTTAGTTCTGAACATATCATAACTATACATGTGCTTTCTGGCCTTTGATTGTCAATAAACGTTCTTCTGCCGTCCCTAATTTCCCTAATAAATATCTTTTTGTAAGGCCTCAATATCGTTTTTGCTTACTATTTCTCCAAAGACCGTAGTGTCATCTGCAGATTTGATGATGTTTGTAATATTTTCATCAATGTCATTGATGTACACGATGAAAAGAGTTAGCCCCAAGACTGAACCTTGCGGTACTCCACTTACCGCATTTGTTCATTCAGATTCATTTCCACTTACGAAGACCCTTTCCTTTCTCTGTATTAATCACTGTTTCATTCTGGGACTTGACCATTTATTCTAAGTACTTGATCATTAATTCTATGTGCTTGTAATTTCTTGACCAGTCTTTCATGTACCATTTAATTCCCATTCAGTTACATCATTAAGATCTGACACGTCAATAGCTGTACAGGCAAGATTGATGGTTCGTTGTCTGTTGGGGGGGGGGGGGAAATGTCATTAAGTTTGTTCTGTATGTTAATTGGGAGTTGTAACTTGATGTTAGTGCCCATTGATCAAAGATAATGTTTACTTGTTCTAATGAGCTGTGGTGCAGTGATTTGGCTTGGGTTGCTTCTAGAGATTTTTCGTTTTTTTTTTCCCCAAACTTCAACAAATGATGTTTGCTCGTTAATACTGTGTATGAACTCTTCCCAATGTTTATTTCGTATAACATTGCTCATTTCTCTCACCTCTCAATTCGAGACAAGAAATGCATGTAAATCTTCTTGTGATTTTGTTCGTTTGTATGAATCTCCAAGCTGCGGTACTCGTTCATGTTAATTAACAAATACCGAGTCAAGGACTCACTTGGGTGGGAATGCTAGGCTTACGGCTTGTTCCCCAACACACCCATGTTTCATAGTAGGTAGTAATTGTATCATCGAGGTCTTTGGAGAAAGCCTGTACATTCGGTATTGTGTAATATTGATACCATTTTGAAATACAATAAGGTGGTTATGCAAACCATATGGAATATTCATTTTCCGTCTCTGATGTATGTTAGGTACATCACACCGTACCTTATAGTACCCGGGAACTCTGAGACTTGAGGAGGCTAGGATGCTCCCAACTTGCAGTACTCGAGCTACCTGAAGCAATTTCCGAATACAGTGATACGGGATGTGGAATGTGTACTTTCACAGTGGGTGACACTGTCTCACTTCATGAAAGTGACAACTCGTATGATGACTAAGTTGACATGATTAAGTGGAAGGCGCATGTAAGCCAATTCAGGTGGAATAATGGCTTTGTTATGATGCAGTGGGAACTGTGTGACCAAGTCCCATCTTGCTGCTAATGGTGTGAACGCCTCCTGAACGTCACGAACTAAAAACATCATCAGCAGAATAGACGCGATTTTGCGGAATTATTTGAAATTTTATAGAAATATAGTAGGCTATGTCACGCTATCATTAATGCGTTCTAGGCTCACTCATGCTATAAATCTGTGCTGGAAAGTTTTAAAAGTGAAGGATGAAGAAGTCACTTGTACATTTCAGTCAGATTCTGATGAGTGTGAGTGAGCGAGCGAGTGACAAATGAAAGGTTATGATGCATTCATTGTCAACTTTCCCTCAGGAGCGTCATTCATCGCGTCACTATTCATGTTTATAATGATCGCAATGTACAGTGTTAACTATTGCTTTTTGTGGTGTCAAAACACGTCGTTCCTAGAGTTGGGAAGCTCGCTGGGACCTCACGATAAGAGGGATGATCTCCTCAACAAAGTGTACGCTAAGTGGCACGATTAAAGCGTCGGATGTGGTGTTTTGTGAGCCAGGGTCACCATTCGCCGCCTCGCTCCACACATCCCAGCAGGCAGGAAAGCCCACCTCAAGATGCGTCGGGGTCGACCGGGTCAAGTCATGAATGTTTTCTTTCAATGGGTACATGTCACAGGGAATGTCCGGTGTGCAGGTGGTGTCCTTACGCTCCTCCTCCTCCATCTCCTGTATCATTCCCTATGGGGGGGGGGGTAAGGTCGGCATGCTCGTTCATGCTCCTGCAGGAGGATGGTGGGGCTCGTCCCCTCCAACTTAAGGTGTCTAACCCTTCATCTTGAGGCTTAAGATGAGTTCGATCCCTTCACCCTGGCAATGCCTCTAAGATCGTGACCGCGAAAAAAAGTGCCAAACTGACAAAAACAAGGTCTGAAAGGCCAACAAAAAAGTTGAAGAGGAATTATTTGTTGGCGGATTTGGAATTTTATTTGCTAACGGATTTTTTTTTAGGGCGGGGGGCAGTTTTAGAATTTTTTATGGGTGGAAATAAGAGAAATATGACCATAATTGAAAACGGATATTTGTCATATTTTGCCCAAACTGACATGCAATTTCAAAACTATGATGCTTTAAAATATTATGCTTGAGTGCTACTTCTGAACGTATCTAAAGGTGATGTGAATGTGTGTGTACAATCACCATAAGTTACCATTATTATTTTGAAACTTACTCACACATGGCTTGATAATTGCTCACCAGGACGAATTAAACGTCGTCATTCCTCCATCTCCTGATGTGTGGTTTGGTCACTATATCTTGTTACGAACCCGGATGCAGCGTCCGAGCACGGAGCAGTGACGACCGCGCCATCTGTGGGTCAGCTCCCGAAACCCCCTCCAAACGGACGACGACACCTGGTGAGGACGACGTGTACTGGCTACGAGGGCCAGTTTCCAGTCCCGTTCAGCGCTCAACACAGCCGCTGCTGACCTCTGGTGAGGTGAAGCTCAGACAACTGCGCCATCTATGGAGTGGATAGGTGGGCGTTTGTGCCTGAGCCCGTAAGTGAGGTGTTTTAGTGTGTCCCAGTTATTGATGACGTGTCTGCTTACAGAGTCGACCTGGGACTGCTGTGATGGAAGTTGAGTCAGTCTACTCAAGGCAGCCGTCTCCATACCTTGTGCTTTGCTGCAGCAGCTGTGAAGTCGTCCCCCGGAAGAACACTGTGGTGTTACCCTGCCAGTGGAGTGGCAGTAGAAGGATTACCCGGGACCGACTGCTGGAGACGATTATCCACTGGGGTATTGAGGACAGGAGTGTGATTTGTGGTATCACACGAGGCTCCTCTCTAGGGCGTTACCCTAATATCGCCCGTGGAGTGGCCTGACCAGCGTTGCTGATCCGGAACCTGCCAGCAGACCTGCTGGACTTGTGGTTGACGGCCTCCACGGCGGTGCCCCCAGTGGACCTGTGTTTTGGCTGACCTGTGGCCAGGGTAGGCTCAGCTTCTCAAAGGATTCGTTCTGAGGCCACGAAAGCACCGAAGACTTAGCACCGAGAGCTTGGATCCAGAGTCTTCAGGAGAAGACGTTTGTGTACAGTGTTAATACCCCTCCCCCCGTGTAATCTTTTTATATATTATTTATTGGTGGTGGTCAATATATTATATTAAGTTCTTGACTTTATTTCCCTTCCCCTTTAAGTTACTTGCGTCACGGATCTCATCCCTTGAAAGCCACTACTGGCTTGGGGCCGGATACAACTTCCTCTAACAACATCAGAGTAAGAACCCCGTTGCGTCCCGAGAGGGCCGTAACATATCTTCAACCACGTTATTGGGACTCATCGTCTGTAATAATTCATTGTGTCGGGTGACAGGCAGCCTGTTCATATATTCAGTACATGTTAGGGTTAAATCGAAGTCTCTTCTGAAGTCTCCTCAGGGAGACTTCGATATATCGAAGTCTCTCCCTCTCAGGATGCAACCCCACAACAAGCTGACTAACTCCCGGGTACCTATTTACTGCAAGGTGAACAGCGCAATAAGGTGAAAGGAAACGTGTCCAACTATTTTAGTCCTCTCGTAGATTGATCTCTGGTCCCATGAGTGTGAGCCGAGGATGTAAATCAATGTACTAATGGAGTGGAATATACGATCCCCACGAAGAATCGTTGTTACAGATGTGTTAATACCAAATGTGTTAATACAAAAAAAAGTAGTGCTTTCGAGCTCCTAAAGTGTTTAATAAATGTAAACTAAGGCGCTATCATTGAGGAATGATGCACAAGTTTCGTAAGTGGACATGGTAAATCACGTGGCCGGGTTCATAACATTATTAAAACATTCTCCTCCGTAACCAAATAATTGACACAAATTATGACTCTAATAATCAAACTAAATTATTCAATAAAATTTCACTAAATAAAATACTTGTTTAGCCTCAAACGCCTGTCACTGTCTCCACCCAGCACGCGGTGACCAACACCCAGTGAATGATGATCTTCGTGAGAAATGTATAATATCATCTATTGTTATACACTACTCGAATGGACTCGCCCTCTCCTGCTGCAGGGAGCCAGGAGCCGTATCATTCCTACAGGAGGGAACGGAACTATCAGGAGAAAGCGATTGATTGATGAAGATTAAGCCACCCAAAAGGTGGCACGGGCTTGAATATCCCGTAAGTGGTGGCTCTTTGGAGCCATTTCCAGTATCATTAGCTGATACTGGAGATCTGTGGAGGTGCGACTGCACCCCACGGAGAGGTCGTGACCTCTAGGAGAAAGCGCTAAGCCATTACGACTATATAGCCCATGGAAGGGGCCAGGATAAGAATTTGGGATGGGACGGGGGGGAAGGAATGGTGCCCAACCACTTGGACGGTCGGGGATTGAACGCCAACCTGCATGAAGCGAGACCATCGCTCTACCGTCTAGTCCAAGTGGTTGTCCTACAGGAGGGAACCATTCCACTTTCTGTCCTCCCTACAATGAAGCATCGCCTTACCTATGCCCCTGAAGACCTCTGAAAGAGAGAGAATTGAAATTGAAATAAGTTTATTTATAATAAATACACACAAAGGGATTATGTAGCTTTGTGATGTAGTACATCACAAACAATAAGCATATTAACGAACATTCTGAATGGTAAACATATACACTTCTGAGAGAGAGAGAGAGAGAGAGAGAGAGAGAGAGAGAGAGGCGATGGGTACACTTTCACCTTCTTGACCCGAGCGAAAGTGAAACTGACCGTCTCGCGTTCTTGACTGTTGTTCATTTAGTTCCATAGGTACCCAGGTGTGTGTGTGTGTGTGTGTGTGTGTGTGTGTTTTAGAGATAAATATATGTAGTAGATATAAGAGAGGAAAAATAGATTGGTTAGAAAGGCGGGATCCAAGAGCTAAAATAGCTCGATTCTGCAGATACAAATAGTAAATACACACACGACACCACACATATTAATTTTTTCATAATATATAGTACATATAGTATATATATATTATTTGTATAATTACGCTGGTCTATAGGCATATAATTTGTAAATAACATTAAAGGATGCATTTCTTTAAACATTATTACAATATAAGAATCAATGGACCTCTACTGTAAAGTCCAACTGTGCTTTTGTCAAATTTTTCTCTTATGATCTAACTTGGTCATTAATATCAGAGTTCATGACTTCACTTTTCTTAACTGCTCTCATTTACTCTCGCAGCAGTATCGAAGGGTTCAACGATACATTGGGTTCAAGCGAATCTTCGTCCGGTTCATCGATACATCGTCAGGTTCAATTATACAATCAATGTGAATCACCATTAGTTCACTTTCTAAACAATTAAAGTCACTTCTAACACTGTAGACGCATCTCGATCCCCAAACTCGAGGCGACTAAATCTGTCGACTTTCAAGAGTAGTTTAACTGGTAGTTCCGTCTACCTGATCGCAGGACTCCTCCCAACACTCCCCCCTTCTACGAGACCACAAAATACATCTCAAATATAATCCTCCCTGGAATCCATCGATCCCAGAACGGATTATAACACGACTAAGTTCAGGCTTACTCAGGTGTTAATGCAAGCATTATTTAATGGTGACTCAAATGCCATGAGAGGTTAAGCAACTCATTGTGACCTAGAGTGACCCCGTGGCTGTTCCACAGTCACGCTGCTGCCCAGTCATCCATATTATTTACTAATTTATCCCGTGAAAAACACCTTGCAATTACTGGACGGTGTTTCTCCATGAAAGTCAAACGACGCTCTGTAGTCTGCAATTTATATGGTTCGTATATTGCAGCGGTGAAGGCCAGTGGGAGTGACTTCGTTATATACTGTAGGAGTGACTGTGTAATATACTGTGAGCAGTGCGTGCAATAGACTGTAGGAATGACTTTGAAACTAGGATGACTAATATTGTCTGGGAGTGGCTCATGGCCCTCGACCCTCCCTAGTGTGGAGTTCTATTCAGTCATGTATACTTCCTAGTGTAACAAGAGTACACAGCATATAACATTAGAACAGCAGAGCAGTATAACAATGGAACAGTATAACAATGGAGCCTGGGCGTGGGGACGACCTGTCTAGCTGTACACGGCTAGAATGATGTGTACATCAGGGAAAAAAGCTGTGGTCGTGTATGATGTATGAGATATCATATATCATACAAGTACTAGCAATGGCCAGGTCAGGGCAGGTCAAGTGCATAGAAGATAACGATGCTGTCGTTTATGCTGCAGCCTTCCTGATTTTCTTATGGTTACTTATCTACATCAAAAGAGGCCGAAGGACCTCAACTTGGCCCAATAGTTGTATAAAAAGATGAAGGATAGACTGAGTTCACAGAGAGTGAAGGTTGTGTGTGTGTGTGTGTGTGTGTGTGTGTGTGTGTGTGTGTGTGTGTGTGTGTGTGTGTGTGTGTGTGTATTCACCTAGTTGTGCTTGCGGGGGTTGAGCGCTGCACTTTCGGCCCGCCTCTCAACTGTCAATCAACTGTTGTGTGTAATGACCTAAGTGTAGTTACAGGAAGAGAGCTACTGCGCTCTTGTCCCTTGTCATACGCATCATCAATTCAGTTTTCCTCAACTTGGGAACCATAGTTAGAACAATCCATCTAAAGGACTAAATTACGCTTGAACTATCGATCGCCTAATTGTACCTGTGCCATGTATTAGTGGGCTAACCGTCCCTTGGCCTATTGATCTAGTGTCAGTCCCTAACTGTCAGTTATTTCTCCCCAAGTTAGTCGATGTTATGTTGTTTTAGATTCAGCTGCTGGGAAGAACAAGTTACAAGCAGCACGGGATATGGCGAGCCCGTCGTAGTGAACTTACCTGGCACAGGAGCGAGGCTGTAACTGAGTCGATGTCCGTATTTAAAGAGTCCAGTACGTACTTTCCACCTCCCCCCCCCATCCTGTAGAGTACATACTAAGTGGGTTTTTAGGGTTATTCGAGTGAAGGGCGAGGACTCTTTACCCCATTAGCCATGCTCACACCTGCTTCATGCAGGTCGGCGTTCAATCCCCGACCGTCCACCAAGTGGTTGGGCACCATTCCTTTTCCCACCGTCCCATCCCAAATCCTTATCCTGACCCCTTCCCAGTGCTATATAGTCGGAATGGCTTGGTGCTTTCCCCTGATAGTTTCTTCTTCTTCCCTCTATTGGAAAATTATGTGAAACCCCAAACATCTAACCTCCGACACACAGATTAACATTTACATTTATAGATACAGATCTAAAGCAGATGCATTCAAAAGACAATAGCGTGGTCCACGCAGCTGTAGTATCTCTAGTACATATATTATCTAATCTATTACAAACACAGCATCACTATAAATGGCTATATCTAGAAGGTGATATACACTGCCTGCCTGATACCCTCACATTCAATATATATTTGATGATAGTCTGACCACTTTCTCTCCACCCTAAATCCACTTTTTTTTTTTTTTTTTTTATCTACTTTGATCTACGCACACGACCTCAGCCTTCAAGAAGCAATGCAATATTACATGACCAGATATCTGCGTTTAGACACGATAACGGGATTTTTTGAGGACAAGATTACCACTGGGCGACGATCGTATAGACGCGTTAGATCTCATTTGATAATTGTGAATACCTCGCATATGGAGCTACCATTAATCTTGCGCGTTCTTCTGGAAGTCATGGGGTAAGAGTGTATGTAAGATTCCCATTATGTCAATTTTTGTTTTAACTTGTAAAGTGACTTATCATACAATGTTTTATGTGATGGATGAAACCATCTTGCAAGTGCACGTGATGCTATCTTGTTCTGTACGTTCATTATAGCATCTTGCACTTGTGGGGTGAGTTGAGAAGACCATTGTCTGAGCTGTGTGTGTGTGTGTGTGTGTGTGTGTGTGTGTGTGTGTGTGTGCGTGTGTGCAGGGTCGTGCATCTGGTCGTGTAGAGGTTGTGGTGTGGTCGTGGAGAGGTTGTGATGTGGTCGTGTAGAGGTTGTGGTGTGGTCGTGGAGAGGTTGTGATGTGGTCGTGGAGAGGTTATGATGTGGTCGTGTAGAGGTTGTGGTGTGGTTGTACACGTGGTTAAGGGAGACAGGTGAGAGTGAGGCGCGGGGTCAAAGGTCAACGAGGTCCCAGGTATACAGCCAGGTGTGGACACCAGGGGTGGACACCAGGTGTGGAGAGCCAACACCTGGCCATTCCTGTCGCAAGAATGGCTCTGGCCCTCTATAGTACTTATCGTAAGTACGTCCTCTGTTAATGACTAGATATATACCAAATTTATTAAAGTGATGAACTAATAATATTATATTTATCCCACTCTAAACGAGCGCCTTAAATGTTTACAAACCTGTTTGCATTCCTTTGGGATTGGTGTACAATCAGGGACCAGAATTCATCAAACATTTGATGAAGTGACGTCTATTGACTAACCTCTATATACATCTTTTCTCAGTCTTCAGCAGCTTTGTTTACAATTATTAAACAGTGAGCTCCGAGGCACCAGGAGACTGTTTATAACACTAACAACATTTGGTTGGGAAGTTACGATGCTTGTAAACAGTTTACTACATGTAAACAAAGCCGCCACAGAGTGTCAAAACATGTACAGGTTCATAAGGTAAGGTAATCATCAGGGAAAAAGCACTATTGCCATTACGACTATATAGCACTTGTAAGGGATATGAGGATAAGGATTTAGGATAGGACGAAAGAAGCATTACAGATTCGTTGATAAATGTGTAAATACTTGTTGACTCCTGGCCTTGGTGTACCTGATCACCCATCTATCGTTGCGATAGATCACGATAAATTAATCTACACTGCCTTTGCCCTTACAAAATCAAAGTAAACAATTTGCAGTTAACTTTGAAATTGAAGTGTGAATTAGCGACAGTAAAGGAACTTAGAAACAATTTAATTATTAGCATAATGCAAGTTCCTCAAGTACTGTGGATAATCTGTGCTTGAATAATCTGACCTGAAAATAAATGCGCCTGTAGAAAAAGAAGAGAGAAGTGGTGGTGTGATAAATTGAAGACTTAGAGGGTGTGGCTACAATGTAAACAGCCTCTCCGCCTTCCCTGGCAGTGGAGCGCGCCCGTGATTCCTTTTATCCAACGGGGTTACAATATATGACTTTCACTGCCATCGAGAGTAAGTGCTCTCTCTCTCTCTCTCTCTCTCTCGTAACAAGAACAAGGCATTCAGCTCGTGGAACGAAGGCAGTTGACGAGCCATGACTGGAGGCTCCAGGAGTGGTGCAAGAAGGAAAGGTGATCGCTGATCCCCCGGGGGCGGCGCCCTCCGGGGCTGAACCTGGTGAATGTATTAGTGAAGAATGTTTCAATTCATCTCTGGTGGGAGCGGCTGGATGATTGGTCCGGGAGTGTGATGGGTCACATCCTCACTCCATGTGTACACTATATTTAAATGTTTTGTATATATATTCATATATTTACACGTGTATACATATATAAAGATACTTCCTCAAGAGCCCTAACAGACACTTCCTCAAGAGCCCCAACAAACACTTTCTCAAGAGCCCTAACAGACACTTCCCAAGAGCCCCAACAGACACTTCCTCAAGAGCCCCAACAGACACTTCCTCAAGAGCCCCAACAGACACTCCCCAAGAAAGACTCAGGGAAATCCAAGCAACACCAGAAGAGGTAACAACACCACTGGAGGTCCGGCTGTGACGAGGACCTCTCCCCAGATATAATATCCACAGGAGTACTGAAAGAAGCAGCGGAAGCATTGTGTAGCTCCAGGGTTTGTGTCCTCAATTCACCACTGGAAAATAGAGAGCTACCAGACTGTTGGAAAATAGACAATATACAAAATATAGAGGTTCAAAATATGTTCCAAAATCTTAAAATCGATCCCAGTGTCATGTAGTAGAGAAAAATTGAGTTATATCCAGTTTACGTAAAGCTACGAGTGGTCGAAACTACACTTAGATCCCGGACCAAAATATACAAAATATATCCGTCCTCTACATACAGATCACTATCAGGAGTGTAATTAGAGGTTCGTTGAACACACAATAAAGATGAGTTTTGTTTCCGAATATTAGCATGGATTCAACTAAGGAAAATTGTGCTCGGCAAACGTCTTAGTTTTATACGAAGGTGAAGGAAATTGAGTGTGCTGGGCAGATTGTCAGAAGATCTGCCCACCATCACCCCCCACACTGACCTGCCCACCTTCACCCCCCACACTGACCTGCCCACCTTCACCCCCCCCCCCCTACTGCGTGCCTCGGACCATTACCCAAGTTTCTCACCCCTGAAGGAACCAGTTTTTTCTCCCAACCCAGGTTCAGTTTTTATGTTTATGACAACTTTGGAAAATGTGTCTACGAGTCAGAGGACGACTGAGAGGTTAGAAAGGGTTATAAAGGGCTAGAGAGGGCATCAGAGTGGGGGCAGAGGGATTATAGAGGGCACCAGAAGATTAGAAAGGGCAACAGAGGGTAAGAGAGTTCGGTAGAAGGGGTTTCGTAATGTTAGAGAGGAAATCGTAATGTCAGAGAGGGCCTCTCTCATAATGAGAGAGAGGGCATCAGAGATACTTCATTATTATCCTAATAATTAGACAAACCATCATCGAATTGACAGTACGGTTTAATACTAAGTGCAATAAGTACATTTTCTTACTGACATATATAGTACTTAATTGTACTTATGGGGCTGTTACATTTACCTCCCCATTTATTTTCCTCGTTTTCTGTTAAGACACTTAGAATTTTAGGATGAAGATTTCAAGATTAACTTTCTATACACAAGTTTTAAATATCAGGAATTTCTTTTTCAATTTTATTAAACAATAGAGATTTTATACAAAATTTGAAAATATCCTAAGTTGATTTACAATTTATTGATATATTTTAGTTTTGTTTTATTAGTTTTATAAAACTGTAATATCAATATAGCTATAGGTTAATAACTAATTGTAATTAAGAAGCAATAAACTGTTTATCTTCAAACACTAAGAAGGTTAGGCTAGGTTGTGGCTTTCTATTCAGTTTTTCAGGTAAACTCAAATATTCACAATATATTTGACAGTATGGTTACTAAGTGAAAATAAGTACAATTCCTGACTGCTATGAATAGTACATAATTGCACTTACTTGTGCTGTTACATTTATTTCCCCATTTTTGGAGGACGGGCTGTAATTTGAGCAGGTTCTAAACCTGAGGAATATATGCACCCTTCTACGTCACTACACACACTAAACCAACTTGTGTGACGTCATAATGTTCATGTCTGTACAGGTTATAGACCCTACTGGGTAATTACTTACATAGATAGAATCCCGAACGAATTTTGATCTTACAAGAAAATGCTCTTAACTGACTTAAATTTTTTTGTGGTATATATCACTTAACAACAACGACAAAGGTCGAAATAGATGTATCAATAAAGATAATGTGGCAACACTGCCAAGAGTACAAAAGCATCCCACCTCCCCATCTCAGGAATTTTGTATACACTGTACAGTATTCGGACACATTTTTTAGTATCTATGTGTAATATTTAGATACGTAATTTAGTATTAATGTTTATTACCCGGACACATGATATAGCATCTATAAATATTACCCGGACACATGGTATTACGAACAAATATCTTAGAATATTGACCTGTGTAACCAAGCTGGGTAATTCATCTATGAAGTCTTGGGGCCAAAGAGTTAATAGAGGCGTAAGAGAGTACTGCCTCCTCCCTCTCTCCCAGAGTACTCTAACCATTCAAGGTTACCCTGAATGCAGTCTTCACCTGCCGGAGATGACGGGATTGTGATAGCAGGCCTCACTCGCTGGTCGTAATGCCATTATTGCTCGTGATTGAAAGTGACTGGGAGTGTGCAGTGTCATTTTGTGAATTATCAAAATTGTCGAAGTTGTTGTTAAGACTTTTTCTAGAAGTATTGTACAATTATGTATTATTTCTAATAGGTTTCTGAATTTTGGTGATTAATATAGATTTTTTACCACACTATCCCGAAGTATTGGTCAGAGACCGGGACATTGATCCCCGGAACCAACGTAAGGTGTGTTTGCGTTCTCTCTCGTAGCCATGAAATCTTCAAGTTTTCTACGGGCACTTAATGATAGTTTCCGCTAAAGGAACCTCGCGTATATATTTGTTGTCTAAGTTTCTCTCATCTTTAACTATGGTGATGTGCGTTACACCTGTGTCACACTAACAACAGTGGTGCGCACACACACACGCACACACACACACACACACACACACACACACACACACACACACACACACACACACACACACACACACACACACACACACACACGACGCAGTACCACCTACCAGGTTTCAGTGCCTATCCCCAGATCTAAGTCCCAACATAACACCGTTGGTGATGGTACATTGACAGAATAGTAATAGTGACCAAATAACCATCAAGTACAAGTGTATAATACATGGTCTTCAGCCACCTCCAGATATGACAATATCCTCCACATAATAAATAAGTTTTAGCCCAGTACTCTAGCCAGCGAGATCTTGCAAAGCCTCCGCAAGTTATGTCGAGTGTTGAGCTCTGCTGAAAGCCTTCGTTGCAACTGCGATCATATCACAGCTCAGGTGGACATCGCTATCAAAAAACACACACTGTCTCTCTCGTGCTTACTCTGTGACCTCTCTCATATCGCTCTGGCAAGTACTCAAACGTTTTTACGTCAATCTCGATTTCCTCCGTTCACTTCAGCGAGCCAGAAGTCACCAGCCGGCAGACGGCGACCCCAACGCCCTTCATGACTCGGGTGGAAGTAGCTACATTAATTACGAGAAGAATGCCGGGCTCTGTAATTTCACCATTAGAGAGCTGGTGAGATGTGGAGGCAACACAGGGAACGCCACAGTCCCACCGGGCGAGTCAACAGTTTCTCTCCATGCCGGGCAAACTAGTTCTTCTCTTACATGACAAGTTTGACGGCGAATTTTGCACCTTGAGGAGATACTCCAGTGACGGCGCGCCTGTCCAGCGAAGGCTGCCAGGTCCGAGTGGTGCGAAAGGGAAAGGTAGTGCGGGTAAAAAAAAACGACTCGAACCAAACAAAGCTTTGTGTTCCTCTTCGACAAAGGCGTTTAACCGGAGTTGTGCGCCCTGGGAAATGTCTCAGTTAAGAGATGATGACACCCCTGTCAGGTCCGCTCTGAGAGACGACCCTGACAAGAGCACGATGATAATTATGCTGGAGTGGAGAGGGAAGATATGTTAATGGTGGAGCAGGAGGATAGATAATAATCATACGACACGAAGAGAAAGGCAATGGGAAATATATTTGCGTTGCCAAACTCAAAGAGAGAGAACAACTAATTTTGAGAAATTTTTTTGGCAGAAAATAAAGAGAAAGATTAGGAGATATTAACCAAGTGAAATCATCTGAGTACAACATATCGGTGATGATGAGTGGATGAATGGCACAGATACGGGGGGGGGGAAAGACAAACAGATATAACCCAAGACAATCAACAATAATCTAACAATTTAGATATAACAATCTAAAGATATTAGAGAACAAATTAGCAAACATCGATGATAATAAAATCAGATCAAATTTGAATCAGTTCGACCGAGTACCAGAGAAGAATAAGAGTATTGCTTTCTATCATAGAAGACAACAACACTAAGACAACATAGACACTCCAGGGGAACAAGACAACATAGAAAGTTAGTAATTTCTCTTTTTTTTTAACTTAGCGAGGCCTTTGTTTACATAGGTGTAACGACGTCACAGGGCGAGGCCTACCAGTGTGACGTCACGGGTTTAAGACCTGCCAGTGTGACGTCACTGGTTATAAGACCTGCTATTACAGATTGTCTGGGAAACAGTTGACCTGGAAAGATAAGCACCGGAGCTTTGTATCATGTTCTCGTGACAGGCTGACCTGCATGTTCCGGCCTGCACGTCCGGCCCAGTTGTCACCTTTCTCCTGACCCACGCCCAGTTATTGGCACGCTTCTCCTGCCCCACGCCCAGTTATTGGCACGCTTCTCTTGCCCCAGGACTAGTTATTGGCACTTCTCCTGCCCCAGTCCCAGTTATTGGCACGCTTCTCCTGCCCCAGGACTAGTTATTGGCACTTCTCCTGCCCCAGGACCAGTTATTGGCACGCTTCTCCTGCCCCAGTCCCAGTTATTGGCACGCTTCTCCTGCCCCAGTACCAGTTATTGGCACGCTTCTCCTGCCCCAGGACCAGTTATTGGCACGCTTCTCCTGCCCCAGGACCAGTTATTGGCACGCTTCTCCTGCCCCAGGACCAGTTATTGGCACGCTTCTCCTGCCCCAGGACCAGTTATTGGCACGCTTCTCCTGCCCCAGTCCCAGTTATTGGCACGCTTCTCCTGCCCCAGTACCAGTTATTGGCACGCTTCTCCTGCCCCAGGACCAGTTATTGGCACGCTTCTCCTGCCCCAGTACCAGTTATTGGCACGCTTCTCCTGCCCCAGTCCCAGTTATTGGCACTTCTCCTGCCCCAGTCCCAGTTATTGGCACACTTCTCCTGCACCACGCCCAGTTATGTCACCTTTCTCCTGCCCAACTTTCACTCTGCTCGTGATAAGTTGTGGGAATGTTTTGCAGTTGCTTTAGGGAAGAGTCAGACCTTCCATTAACCCCCGGTGAAAGCCCGCCACCCTCCTTTGCTTGCCTTTTGTATTCTCTCATTTGGCCTTTAATTGAATTCGTTAGTAATTGGACTGGTCGGTGTAGCGACGGACTCGTTTCATTTGTAGGATGAGAATGTAGGATGTTGCCAAATTCTGTTCTAGACAGCAATCTAGACTATTCTAGACTATTCGGCCAATCACAGAAAGTCTCAAAATTAACTGTTATCAAGCAAAATTGACGGTTATTTTCCCACCAGGGTTTCATATTCGTGTTATCGTGAAGGTATCACCCACGTACGGCACACCTCCCCACGACGGCAACTGCCAATGGTGTGGAGAAAATGTTATTTAACTTCTACTCCCAGACACATGTTAATGCATTCCTCACGCGTGTCTCTAGTGCTCGGGGGGGGCCTCGGTGAGATGTTATTATTTATCTTATGATGTGAATTTCTTTCCATTCCAGTTATGGAGTGACTCACCACCCTGTCTAGCGGGAGAGGTGGGTCTTGTGTCTTGGGAAGGTGGGTCATGATGGCTACTGATTTTCATGCTCTCCCTCCATGCCCTCCCATCCTCTTCCTCCTAAGCCCCATGCTCCCCCATCCTCTTCCTCCTCCCCATGCTCCCCCAGGTCCCCAGTAGCCACAACCCATCCTAGAGGAGCAGCGTTAGAGTCATACACTCTCTGCCATAACTTCAAGCCCAAGACAATACGTATATCATCAGAGGCGTCACCTCCCGCTACCTTAAACTGTCCCTTAAACGTGTTAGAATCTTCTGAGTGCTACCGCTTTCACGTCCTGAGATCTGATTGTGTCACTCAGAGGCTTCACGCCTCCTTGCACCCGCTCGCTAGCCTGTATAATCCTCTTGTTTACCGCCGGGGGCGCTGTCCCAACCCATACAAGCGGCTTCATTCTTCTATCTCTTTATCATTTCTACTTTCACCAGTAAAGCTCCAGCCTGTAAACAAGTCTGTTCTACATAGTACCTCTTAAGTGTTTGATATTTGAGCTTCATCCTATTTGTTGGGACTTGTGTAATGTTAAAGAATTTCGGCTATTGTGGCACTACGTCAAGATATCATTGAGATCAATGATATCTTGACGTATCAATGATATCATTGATCCATGATATTGATCAATGATCAATGATTTTCCCTCAGGGGAAAATTTCAGTCGTGTTGATTTAAGAATTTAAGATATCAAGTGAGAAAGTTCTAATCGGGGATGGGGGTATGGGGGTCCACCATCCATGGGATGGATATATGGTGTCCACCATCACGCACACGATGGGTATAGGGTTCATCACTGCCCTCAGGATGGGTATAGGGTTCATCACTGCCCTCAGGATGGGTATAGGGTTCATCACTGCCCTCAGGATGGGTATGGGGTTCATCACTGCCCTCAGGATGGGTATGGGGTTCATCACTGCCCTCAGGATGGGTATGGGGTTCATCACTGCCCTCAGGATGGGTATGGGGTTCATCA
This sequence comes from Procambarus clarkii, assembly GCF_040958095.1. Taxonomy (NCBI): domain Eukaryota; kingdom Metazoa; phylum Arthropoda; class Malacostraca; order Decapoda; family Cambaridae; genus Procambarus; species Procambarus clarkii. The sequence goes on from NC_091191.1 coordinate 6,332,269, forward strand.
CTGCCCTCAGGATGGGTTTAGGGTTCATCACTGCCCTCAGGATGGGTATAGGGTTCATCACTGCCCTCAGGATGGGTATGGGGTTCATCACTGCCCTCAGGATGGGTAAGGGGTTCATCACTGCCCTCAGGATGGGTATGGGATTCATCACTGCCCTCAGGATGGGTATGGGGTTCATCACTGCCCTCAGGATGGGTATGGGGTTCATCACTGCCCTCAGGATGGGTATGGGGTTCATCACTACCCTCAGGATGGGTATGGGGTTCATCACTGCCCTCAGGATGGGTATGGGGTTCATCACTGCCCTCAGGATGGGTATGGGGTTCATCACTGCCCTCAGGATGGGTATGGGGTTCATCACTGCCCTCAGGATGGGTATGGGGTTCATCACTGCCCTCAGGATGGGTATGGGGTTCATCACTGCCCTCAGGATGGGTATGGGGGTGCAAAATTAATTACTAAAATGAAATCAAATATGAACATAAGGGTATTAAAATACAGGGAAGCAGCTGCATAAGGGCTATTAGCCCATACGGGGCAGCTATTATTTAACCAAACCCAAGTTAATTTATATATGTCAAACCAATCCAGCACTCCCCTTTCTATTATGTTACCCGGCAATCTGTTCCTTAAAAGTGACACTAACACGTGACACTGACACGTGGCACTGACACGTGGCACTGACACGTGGCACTGACACGTGGCACTGACACGTGGCACTGACACGTGCCACTGGCACGGCTCTGGCACGGGATCATCTCACAGTGGCCGCTGAGCCTGGTGACCCCGTGATAATTAGCGAGCACAGGGCAGCGACCCGTGCACCTGTTCGCCCGCCCTCCCACCTGTCTCACTGTCCTCCCACCTGTCTCCCTGCCTTCCCACCTGTCTCCTTGCCCTCCCACCTGTCTCCTTGCCCTCCCACCTGTCTCCCTGCCCTCCCACCTGTCTCCTTGCCCTCCCACCTGTCTCCCTGTCCTCACACCTGTCTCCTTGCCCTCCCACCTGTCTCACTGCCCTCCCACCTGTTTCCTTGCCCTCCCACCTGTCTCCCTGTCCTCACACCTGTCTCCCCGACCTCCCACCTGTCTCACTGCCCTCCCACCTGTCTCCCTGCCCTCCCACCTGTCTCACTACCCTCCCACCTGTCTCCCCGCCCTCCCACCTGCCCTCCTGCTTGCCTCACGCTTCCTACCTTCATACAGGTTCCACTTTCCCTCAGACGACGCAACTTTCTATCTGATGTTTCCATGGTAACACAAAAGGCGAGATGTTATTTGTGGGGGGGGGGGGGGCGGGGGGCCCCTCCCTCGCCACAATTACTTGACTCATAGATTATCTGTGGAGCACACACACGCACACACACACACACACACACACACACACACACACACACACACACACACACACACACACACACACACACACACACACACCTGTATAGCGTTAAAATAACTCCATAACTGTAATAGAAGATATGATAGGGAGATAGGTCAGGAGTTATAGCATATAAGGTACAAGTATTAACACATAACGCTCTTGTGTTGTTTAAGGCGAACATCAGTAACACTGATACGAATATCAACAGGGGAAATAAAATGGCTGTAATATCAATGCTCCTTTTTCCTGAAGCTGTTCCTCAGGTTCATAGAGGCACAGGTGGCAAGTATTGCCTCACTGCTGCTGCTACTTCTGCTGTTGTATAAGTCATGCCCTCCCTCCTGCTGCTGCTACTGCTGCTGCTGCTGCATAAGTCATGCCCTCCCTCCTACTGCTGTTGCTGCTACTGCTGCTGCTGCTGCATAAGTCATGCCCTCCCTCCTGCTGCTGCTACTGCTGCTGCTACTGCTGCTGCATAAGTCATGCCCTCCCTCCTGCTGCTGCTACTGCTGCTGCATAAGTCATGCCCTCCCTCCTGCTGCTGCTACTGCTGCTGCTGCTGCATAAGTCATGCCCTCCCTCCTACTGCTGTTGCTGCTACTGCTGCTGCTGCTGCTGCATAAGTCATGCCCTCCCTCCTGCTGCTGCTACTGCTGCTGCATAAGTCATGCCCTCCCTCCTACTGCTGTTGCTGCTACTGCTGCTGCATAAGTCATGCCCTTCCTCCTGCTGCTGCTACTGCTGCTGCATAAGTCATGCCCTCCCTCCTACTGCTGTTGCTGCTACTGCTGCTGCTGCTGCATAAGTCATGCCCTCCCTCCTGCTGCTGCTACTGCTGCTGCATAAGTCATGCCCTCCCTCCTACTGCTGTTGCTGCTACTGCTGCTGCTGCTGCATAAGTCATGCCCTCCCTCCTGCTACTGCTGCTGCTGCTGCATAAGTCATGCCCTCCCTCCTGCTACTGCTGCTGCTGCTGCATAAGTCATGCCCTCCCTCCTCCTACTGCTGCTGCTGCTGCATAAGTCATGCCCTCCCTCCTGCTACTGCTGCTGCTGCTGCATAAGTCATGCCCTCCCTCCTCCTGCTACTGCTGCTCAAGTCATTTGATCTTCGGTACTGAGAAATTTCGATGCCCAACAGACACGAAGCCAATGGAACGTGGCGGCTTGCGGTTCACCTTTCCGGATGAGTGGGAGGCGGTGGGCGTGTTGTGGGGGAGTCCCGCTCTCAGGGTGACGCCCATTTAGCATGGGATTCATCCCACGACCTTGCAAGCCAAAGGCACTTCCCCGACCCTCCCTAGCAAGCGGAGGGATGCAATACCAGGGTGTATACACACCCTTGCAACACTCCGCGTCCTCACACACTCTTCATACTCAAATTCCAAACATATTAAGCTCGAGGGACAATTGCAAGGATTTGCAAGTGTCCGTAGGTGCAAATAGCTTATTGCACCTAGGCCTGTAGCACAGTAGTCTACGTCATCGGTTCACAATGGTTAGATATGCTTCTGTTCTCCCTATCAGTAAAAATAGATACCGAGAAGATAGACAACTGTTGTGGGTTGCAACCTGGGGAAGTGTAGGCCTAGGAGAATACCTCGAAAAGCCTAAGTGCAAGGCTTCCTGCCCCCGACAGTGAGATTATAATATATAATTTTTCAATATGTTTAAATTTGGTGACTGTTTCTGTATTAACAAAGAACTCCAACTTGCTCTAATATGTTTTTAAATATTAATGTATAAGACAAGAGAACCAGACAAGCAACAGGTCTGACGTTAAGGGTCATCAAGAGGACGTCAACATTAAGTTCTCCAGATTGTAGCCTTTTGTCTGAAGACTGAGGGGTAACAGTCTTAGTTTATTGCCTGAAGCATGCATTGAGCTCTTCTTGCTTCACAGAGCGCTCCTTCCTTCACAGAGTGCTACTTCCTTCACAGAGCGCTCCTTGCTTCACAGAGTGCTCCTTGCTTCATTCCTCTGCCATAAAAGTGATCCTCTTTTTAATATCACAAACAATTATGCTGAGGGTGATGAGTGTGACCTCCCACCAGTTTTTCTGATGATAATCTTGATATCCTTTAACCCAATCATGAGCATACGGGACCAACTCAACCCATAGAGGCCGGTGCTACTTAGCCCGATGACCCGTGGAGATTCAGCAGCATTGAGAGCGAGGGAGACGGAGAGACCTCCTCCTACAAGGTTTGTTGTCGGGGCGGACAGGTTAATGGTTCAGGTGAGGAAGCTAACTGGTCGCCAGGTCAGGTGAGGAAGCTAACTGGTCGCCAGGTCAGGTGAGGAAGCTACCTGGTCGCCAGGTCAGGTGAGGAAGCTACCTGGTCGCCAGGTCAGGTGAGGAAGCTAACTGGTCGCCAGGTCAGGTGAGGAAGCTAACTGGTCGCCAGGTCAGGTGAGGAAGCTAACTGGTCGCCAGGTCAGGTGAGGAAGCTACCTGGTCGCCAGGTCAGGTGAGGAAGCTAACTGGTCGCCAGGTCAGGTGAGGAAGCTAACTGGTCGCCAGGTCAGGTGAGGAAGCTAACTGGTCGCCAGGTCAGGTGAGGAAGCTACCTGGTCGCCAGGTCAGGTGAGGAAGCTAACTGGTCGCCAGGTCAGGTGAGGAAGCTAACTGGTCGCCAGGTCAGGTGAGGAAGCTAACTGGTCGCCAGGTCAGGTGTAGCGGGAGACTGGGTCCTGGACACTGGGTTCTGGAGACCCAGGAATGTGAGGCAGTCAGGCAATGGCTATGGGTCAGGCCACTGGTGGTGACGATTGGCCATAAGGGGGCCACGGGAGTCGTTTTGACGGTATATCACCTGGATAAATAACGGTATTCCACCTGTTAACATCCTGTCCCTCTTATCCCAGCACCTATCCTGTCCTCGTATCCCAGCACCTATCCTGTCCTCGTATCCCAGTACCTATCCTGTCCTCGTATCCCAGCACCTATCCTGTCCCTCGTACCCCAGCACCTATCCTGTCCTCGTATCGAGTATCTATCCTATCCTCGTATCCCAGCACCTATCCTGTCCTCGTATCCCAGCACCTATCCTGTCCCTCGTAATCCAGCACCTATCCTGTCCCTCGTATCCCAGCACCTATCCTGTCCCTCGTATCCTAGCACCTATCCTGTCCTAGTATGCCTTCCATGTGCTGTATAATCATCCTAGCTAAGCATTTTCTCGTAATAATTTCCTTTCCCTGCCTGTAATAAAAACATGTTTTCAATCAACGCAACATCGAATTTCATCCGTAGGAAATATACGTAAGCAAATATAAAATTGTGTTTGGGTGTGAGGAAACAGGAAGGCCAGCACAAGTTGTGTTCACCCAGGCGGAACAGGAGACGGAACCAGTTTATCCTTGTCACAGTTATACACAGTTATACACACAGCCGTGGTTGTATTGGGGCTATAGTAACAAGTCACTTTTTGGGTCCCAATTCGTCTGAATTTGGGGGGTCTGATTTGATTCCGATGACAATTAAAAGATTTTTATTGGCCGCCGCTTTTAGCTGTAAGGGTCTAACTGCTTGTTAGATGCGTCGTGACGGTCCAGCCCGGCCAGGGGCCAGATTCACGAGCAAGTTACGCAAACACTTACGAACCTGTACATCTTTTCTCAATCTTTGGCGGCTTTGTTTACAATTGTTAAACAGTTAATGAGCTCCGAAGCATCAGGAGGCTGTTTATAACAATAACAACAGTTAATTGGCAAGTTTTCATGCTTGTAAAATGTTTAATATATGTAACCAAAGCCGTCAAAGATTGAGGAAAGATGTACACGTTCGTAAGTACTTGCGTAACTGCTTCGTGAATCTGGCTCCTGGTTCCTTGAGGGCTGGCCCCACCCCGGGCCATACAAGCAGAATTACAGGCGATACTTTTCAACCAGATGTCAAGATCACCAGATTAGTGTGACATTTATGCTGACATTTCCGATGGCCTCTGAAAAGTTGACAAGTGTGCCTTTCAGGATGTAATGTGAACCTTGTCAAAATGGTTTACTGGAATTTCACCTGCTTCAGTTCAGTATTTTAATAACAAAATAACCACAGCAGAGTTGAACTAGAGGTTATACTCCGAAATATATCGTGGATATATTTCTATAATATGCTAATATAACCAAATCAGAACAGTAGGATTAATTAACCTTAGCATATGTGAAGTAAATTAGGTGTAGATTACATGGGCCTGTAGACCTATTGTGTTAGTAGGCCTCCTGCCGTCTTCCTCCTGATGTTCCTATGGAGTGAATAATTTTCAGGTAATGAAGCTCCGAGATGCTAACACATGACATCTTATGTTGAGATGTTTCTGCTTTCTTAAGACTATAATAACATAAGAATACAACACTCTACAAAATGTTATTGGGGCCATACGAGGCAGCTCTGCCAGCCAGAGGCTTAGGGCCCGCGCAGGAATTTCCCTGAAAGAAAGCTCCATTTACATACACCCAAACTCATTCACATATATGTCTCCCCTACGCTGGAAACAATTCAACGAGTCAACGTCTGTTGTGTTACCCAGTAGTTTGTTTCATAAATCAACTACCGTGTTTCCAAACCAGTATTTACCCAGGTCTTTCCCGAGACCCCCCCCCCCAAACTTCTCCAGTTTATATCCCTTGTTTAGAGTCATGTTTTACGTTGATATATTTTAGACCATATTTATATTCCCTTTCTTATACGTCTCATAGGGAGGTTATCTTAAATACACTGTTATTACATATATAAATACAACACATATATATTTTTTTAGTCTGTTATTGACATTTGTCCTTCTAATTCGGAGAGAAAAAGTAGAATAATTACTTTTTAAACTTTGTAAATATGATTTTGTGACCATACAGTGCCATACCACAGTGTGCAGAAGAGCGAAATGGAGGCAGGCGGCGGTGAGCAAATGGCCGTTGTGGTGTTGGGGACATGTGGCCAAATGGCCCCACATGTATCCATATATTATGGATACATGTATCTATATATCATGGTCGTGTGTTACACTAGAGGCATCGTGGACGTTGAAAACCGGTCTGGAAACCTGCTCTTACAAAACACTTACAGGAAAAGTTGTGCCGCTGCTGGTAATTGCCGCAAGTATCTTGTTTTTTTATCTAGTATCGTTGTGTTCACGTGTTTACGTTATTTTAAAACATCGTCCTGTATGCACCTCAATATTGTGTTATTCACATACAACTAAACCCACTTGTTTTCATTCACGCTCTTCACATTCCAGTTTTACACGTCCTGTTTTTATACACAATAAAAGCCTAGTAATGGCCACGAAGGGGGAGTTAAGCCCCAACACGACTGACACCTTTGTGGAGACAATGTCTCGTTCTCAAGACAACTTTTGTCTTTTTTAAGATGCTTATCTTAACATACTAAGAAGGTTAGGTGAGGTCGGTGTTTTCTATGACGCTTTTCAAGGTAAACTAAAATATTCACAATCAATTAGTATGTCACATATGCCCTTATTAAATAAGCCAATATTGACAGTAAGCAATTGTGAGAACGGGTTGCACCTTTCTTACCACACGTCTGGCTCTGAAGAACATGTCGACTTATCTATCGGATAATGGTCCCTTATCTATCAAATAACGGTCCCTTATCTATCAGATAACGTTCCTTATCTATCGTAAACGTCTCAAGAGTAAAACTACAACAACGAAGAGGCATAAACCGAATTTGGTGTTCCAACTATGCGAAAAAATCCCATATATTTGTGTCTGGATTTTGTTAAGGAATACAGACATACACATTGTATCAAATAGCAGAGTGATAATTGTGTAGCTAAATGCACACCAAGCCAAAAGGAATTCTAATGTTTTATCATATGTACATATAAACATATACATATGTTTTATATATAAAGGGGGGTACCACCTCTGGTGCAATTGTAGGGACCCACAGCCTCAAAGAAGGGAACACAGAGCATTCAGAGAAAAACATGCCATTTAACTCTGAATACATATGAATATTTTAATAATACTGACTAATAGTAATAAAGATAATTATATATAAGATAATATTTAATAATAATAATATATAAGATAATAACAATAATAATAATAAGAAGCCTACTATGCAAGGCCCGATTTGCCTAATAAGCCTAGTTTTCATGAATTAATGTTTTTTCGACTACCTAACCTACCTAACCTAACCTAACCTAACGTTTTCGGCTACCTAACCTAACCTAACCTATAAAGATAGGTTAGGTTAGGTTAGGTAGGGTTGGTTAGGTTCGGTCATATATCTACGTTAACTTTAACTCCAATAAAAAAAAATTGACCTCATACATAATGAAATGGGTAGCTTTATCATTTCATAAGAAAAAAATTAGAGAACATATATTAATTCAGTAAAACTTGGCTTATTAGGCAAATCGGGCCTTGCATAGTAGGCTGAGAAGTGAGTTCTGGCTACTAGGTACGACATATATATATATATATATATATATATATATATATATATATATATATATATATATATATATATATATATATATATAATCGAAGTAATCGTCACACTTCGATTACCTGAGATGGTTTGATTATTTTTGTAATGGAAGAGCAACATATAGGTACATGTGTGTGTGTTTCCGTTGGATGATCGACAACTTTTCACTTTGGAAAACTGTTTGAGTGAAACACCGCTGGGGAGAATGTTGCGGTCACTGCCCTGAAGAATGTGAACACCGAGACACAACCATGTCAGCTATGGTAGCCACCGTCTACCCCTCTCACCTGTCAACAATGGTAGCCACCGTCTACCCCTCTCACCTGTCAACAATGGTAGCCACCGTCTACCCCTCTCACCTGTCAACAATGGTAGCCACCGTCTCCCATTCCTACCTGTCTGTTGTAGTAGTCAAGGTCTGCCCTCTCCCACCTATCATGTATCGTAGCCGTGGTCACATGACAGCATGAAGGGGGTGCCAAGTTACAATTGTACAGTTATCATTTCACGATTCCCACGGCAGGAATGTGTGAGTACTTGTTCGCACTTTATTATTTGTGAGTCATGAGGCTTGCGTATGTTGCGTTCTCTATACAGGGAAAGCGTTCTAATATTGGCGTTTCTTTTTATTGAAGCTTAGAAGGTCTTATGTGTGTGTGTGTGTAGACGTCTGCGTATGTACATAGCTACATATAAACATACTCTCGTATAAATATTTATGCGTTAAAAAGCAGTCTTCATCCAGCTGGTCTCACCATCAAATCAACAAAAGTATGCAACATAAACGAACAATAACGCTTAGGACTTTTTATATGACTGTTTTAGGGGGGACTAAAACAGCCTTGGGAGCTCCAGCACAAGAAATCAGCGTCGTGATCCCCGGTACATGATGTAGGCTCAGGAGCATCCTCACATCCTGGGCAGATGGGACGGCCCGCCAAGTAGCTACGTCATGTCTCACACAGGACACTGCGGACTGTGGTAGCAGGAGACATGAGGACATGACAGTCGACTTGATAATGATCTGGGACGGACCGAAACGTCGTCGTCTCCTCATATTCTGGTGTGTGGTATAATCTTCAGCCAATTTATTGTGGCTCTTCGTCTACACGAGGACCAACAACGTGTGGTTCCAGTACTGGTTGTGGAAAGAGAGAAGTTCCATCAATCAATTGTTGCCTGACAGCTTCGACAGCTCTACAATTTTTTTTATAGAGTTTAGTGACTGATGAGACTCTTACAGATGCCATGAGGGGAAGAAGGCCATATCAGCCAAGGATATCTTGAGGGATAATGTAATTTATTGCATACGTCCAGGAAGATGATCATCCTGCATAATGTCCGTAGATAAAAGGTACTCTTATACAGGTATTCACTCTTCCAAGCGACTGATTTACATTTGATCACTTGAAACCTCGTATTTAGTCTACTCAAACTTACTTCGGGTTTATGTGAGTCGACCTGACTTGAGATAAACCCACCAAGAAGGTTTAATGAGGTTTAAGACTTATCGTAATCTAATACGTCGTATTCTTAGCGGAGTTTATCAATCCGTTAACTACACTCCTAGAGGGCACTCTGCTGGATATCCTAGAGGCTGTCCAACACAGATAGGAGGAGATCCAACAGCCTCCATGGTTATCCAATGCGTATAAATTATTCCTGTGTGAGGCACTAATGTGAGAAGTGTTGAGTCTCCCGTCACTCACTGTGTGTGTGTGTGTGTGTGTGTGCGTGCGTGTTCGCCTATTTATGCCTGCAAGAACACCTATTGTCTAATACATTGACTCCCGACCAGACTATATCATATGTACTTTTTAAATTATGATTTGAATGTGTGTGGGGATAGAGGGGTGACTGATCACAATTCATTCTAAATTCCAGACGATTGGACGACGTACGAATAACAGTCGTATTGAGCGATTCGTCAACTGATAGTTATAAACTATCTGGAAACCCAACAACTCGTTCAAAATTAGTATGAATAGACAGTATATATCCTAACCCCCCTGTCCCTTCACACCCCCCATTCACTCTCCCCCTAGGTTTAGTCCCTCTTCCCTTTCATAAAATATATTAGGGACCAATGCAACTACTGTATTTTTTAAGGAAATAATACTTGATGACGAAAAACTCTTCGGGCATGTCAACCAATATTTCACACTTGACCAGAATCCCTGAGATCGGATGGGGGGGTTGTGAATAATTACTAATATTTATTAAATCATTTAACTTAGGCCTTCCCCGACCAGCCTATGTCCATCCCGTGGCCCCAGACCAGTTCCCCTACAAATTTGAGTATGGCTAGCCCAAAGCGTCTGGCCTCCAACTTTGAACAGACATTTTCAAGTGTGTGTATAATGAAACCACCAGAACATGAATTATTGACTTGGTTATGTTAGGTTAGGTAGATAAGGTTTGATCAAATTTCTATGTTAGTTTTACTCAAATTAATTAAAAATTCAAATCATATATTATGGTATGGAAAATGGAAAACTTTATCATCATCCCATAAGAAATATTTTTTTTTAAATTACAATATTTCAGGAAAATTCGGCTTGTTGGGCAATTTGGGCTATATATATATATATGTATGACAATGTCAGACCACGGAGGAAAAATGAAACAGGAATTTCCTTAAGTACTTTCGTATATTAAATACATCTTCAGAAGGTATGTATTTAGACCTTCTGAAGATGTATTTAATATACGAAAGTACTTAAGGAAATTCCTGTTTCATTTTTCCTCCGTGGTCTGACATTGTCACATTCTTAATCACGTGTTTATTTTCGTGATGTACACACACACACACACACACATATATATATATATATATATATATATATATATATATATATATATATATATATATATATATATATATATATATATATATATATAATGAGGATAAACCCCATTCGACATATTCCACAGTGATAGAAATACTGAAGGCTGGGTATAGGAAGAGGGGAAAGTGGGACTGTTGTTGCGGCATTAGTGGGGGTAGGGGAAGAGTGTAGGGAAATGACATGGGTAGAGGGGAAGTGATGGGCATCTGGGGAAGGGGGTTAAGGGAAGGGGGTGTGCTGTCTTGCATAGGTTGTTGCTGCGGGGAGAGCCGCAGCAGCACCTCCCAGAGCTCAGTCTGACAAGAGACACCGTCGTCGGTGGACGTTGTCGCTCGCTCCAGTACTCCCTCTCACTTGCGCTTTTTCCCCTGCACTCCATTCCCTCTTTTGAAAAATTTTCTGTTTACCTATTGGCGGCTTGGCTAAGATCAACTAAAGTAATTCATTTATAACGTGTGCATGATATATATATATATTGTTTAGTGTTTACTGCTCAACAGACGAGTTTGAGCGTTGCAAGCACTTTCCGTGGCTCTGGTGCCACTCTCCCTCTCCTCAGTGCTGTCTGGTGCATATTGTCAAGGGTTTCAACTTCAGCGAATATTGAATATTGTGTAAACTTAATATCAAAATCTCAACGCTGGAAAAATTTCAACGCTGGAAAAGGTACTTATCAAAAACGCCTACTTGCGCCCTCGCAGATATAGCAAGAAAACATATCGGAGAGCATTTACCACTTGTATTAGTAGCAAAGGGTCACTGTTTAGTGTAAGAGTAAGGTTGAGTGTGTTACGAGCTGCTCGTGTCAGCAGGGGTGGAGCGAGTAAGGTGTAGTGAGTATATATTTGTGTAGTGTATTGAGCCACAGCTTATGTGTTGAACTTGGCGTACATAACAATGTGCTGAGACGCGTAAATAACAGTGTCTTGAGCGCTGGCGTATATAACAGTGTATTGGGCTCGGTGTATAGAACTATCTTGAGCCTGGCGTATATAAGTGTTTTGAGCCCACGGCGTATATAACAGTGTCTTAAGCCCACGGCGTATATAAGTGTCTTGAGCCCGGCGTATATAACAGTGTCTTGAGCCTGGCGTATATAACAGTGTCTTGAACCTGGCGAATATAACTGTCTTGAGCCTGGCGTATATAACTGTTTTGAGCCTGGCGTATATAACAGTGTCTTGAGCCTGGCGTATATAACAGTGTCTTGAGCCTGGCGTATATAACAGTGTCTTGAGCCTGGCGTATATAACAGTGTCTTGAGCCCGCGGCGTATATAAGTGTCTTGAGCCCGGCGTATATAACTGTCTTGAGCCTGGCGTAAATAACAGTGTCTTGAGCGCTGGCGTATATAACAGTGTATTGGGCACGGTGTATAGAACTATCTTGAGCCTGGCGTATATAAGTGTTTTGAGCCCACGGCGTATATAACAGTGTCTTAAGCCCACGGCGTATATAAGTGTCTTGAGCCCGGCGTATATAACAGTGTCTTGAGCCTGGCGTATATAACAGTGTCTTGAACCTGGCGAATATAACTGTCTTGAGCCTGGCGTATATAACTGTTTTGAGCCTGGCGTATATAACAGTGTCTTGAGCCTGGCGTATATAACAGTGTCTTGAGCCTGGCGTATATAACAGTGTCTTGAGCCCGCGGCGTATATAAGTGTCTTGAGCCCGGCGTATATAACTGTCTTGAGCCTGGCGTATATAACTGTCTTGAGCCTGGCGTATATAATAGTGTCTTGAGCCTGGCGTATATAACAGTGTCTTGAACCTGGCGAATATAACTGTCTTGAGCCTGGCGTATATAACAGTGTCTTGAGCCTGGCGAATATAACTGTCTTGAGCCTGGCGTATATAACAGTGTCTTGAGCCCGGCGTATATAACAGTGTCTTGAACCTGGCGAATATAACAGTCTTGAGCCTGGCGTATATAACTGTTTTGAGCTCGGAGTATATAAGTGTCTTGAGCCCGGCGTATGTAAGTGCCTTGATCCAGGCGTATTCAAGTGTCTTGAACCCGGCGTATAAAAGTGTTGAGCCCGGCGTAGCGGCCCATTTGCCTCAACACACATTATGAGAAAGTAAAAAACTAAAAGAAATATGACACTTTCTTGGGAAAAATATTTGGAATCTCACATTGAATTATTTTAATCATATTCATTCAGCTTACTGGATATCAACGCTTTTAACGATTACAAATAGCAAGCTTTTAAGAGTGAACAATTTGACACCAGTGAAACAGTTTGAAAATTATATATAGTTACTTAAAAGATATTTTAAGACAACACGAAAACGTTGTTGAAAATGAACAGTTTCTACAGGACATGGTGAGGCTATCAAGCGCCAGGTGTGGGCCCGGAGGGTCCTCTGCCCACTACCCGGTCGCACGATTTGATAAGCGTCAAATGTGAAGTGGTTTTTGCCTCACCGAAGCCTATGGCCCTAGGAAATCCACCTAACCTAGCCCGAGGAAGCGTCAATATTGCGGTACTTGAATTTTCGCCAAAGCGTTAGAACTTAGACGCTGTTGTCAATCGTGTCTAATTTGCGGTGAAGTGTGAGGAAAGGTTTGGTGTGCCAGGGTGCTTACTGATGGCCTCGTCCCACCTCACCCCTGCTGGTGATCGCTACTACTGCAGGAGACGCTGACGACACCCCTGCTGCTACCCAAGGAACACCAGTGTCATACACTTAGGTATGCTAATTATTCACATCATTGTAGCCTTTAGCTTATAATTATGAGAGATTAATAATGTTGGTGTTTCACTAAGGTGAGCTAGTTTTCCTGTCCAAACAACAGTCCGTG